>NC_041233.1:109874143-109900098 GCF_002837175.3 Physeter macrocephalus
GTGCCCCGCAAGGGGAGGGGCCACAGCAGAGAGAGGCCCGCGTACCACAAAAAAAAAAAACCAAAAAAAACAAAAAAAAACCACAGCTATTTTCCAATATTCACGCTAGCTGCCCGCATTGGGCACATGACCCAACTTGTCCCCAGGTCACCTACAATACCTCTCCTAGAAGCTCCCAGGTGACTTGTCTTGAGAAATTATTCCGGGAAAGTAAACTAATATTCTGGGGCACTTTATATAAATACATATATATTATATAAAGTGTAGAAATATATATTATTTATGTAAAGAATGATTATATATAATAGTAATACATAATTACGTAATATATAAAAATATATACATTATTTATGTAAAGAACTATTTTGTTCTTTAACAAATTTTGAAGGGCAAGTTCCCATCTTCCATGGATCTTGTAATCTAGTTGGGGAAAATAATGTGTATAATATCAAAAGCCAGATAAGACAGAAGTTAGTGCTAGAAGCCAAGGAGCATGTGATGCGCTCCCAACGTGTGCTGGAGACAGGAGCGGCTCTTAGAATCCAAGGAGAGGTGGACCCGGGCCGGGTAGACGTGGACGCTGGGCTTCCAGACCTCGGGGCAGCGTCAGCAAGTGGGACAGAGTAGAGTTCAGAAGTGCTGGGGATTCAGTGAGGAGACAGACCAGCCTGGCAGAGTGAAGGATTGTCAGAGGCGGCTGCTGAGGCTTAGACCCCGGAGGGAACAGGGGGGCAGTTCTGGGGGCGTGTAGACCGCAGGGGCGTGAGCTTCGCTTAAGAACTGTTAAGTATCTGAGCTTTACGATAAGGGCTGTGACGTTACAGATCGTGCTCTGCTGGGACTCCCTGGGCTGACCGTGGAGGCGGCCCCTTCAGCCGTGTCAGTGATGGAGAGAAGATGAGCTGGGAGAGAGGACCCGAGTGAGAAGGGGCCTCTCAGGACAAGGGCGGTGGGGCTGGAGGAGGGACAGCCACATGTATGAGGAATGGAAAAGATTCGGAGGTTTGGGAGATAATTTTAGTTCCTGGAATAAGTGACATAACAACAATGGAGAAGATGGCTGATTGGTAATTAGCCTAGCGATTATCTGTGTTTAGATGACAGTGGGGCAGTGCTCCGTGCGTGTGCAAGTGTGTTTCCCGATGCTAATATTTGCTCTAAGAGTTGATCTGTAGAGCAAGCTACTAAAAATAATGGCACATGTTCACTAGCCAAGGAAGGGTTCCAAGCGCTGGAAATGTTTCCTCGTTTACTAATCACAGCAGCCTGCGAGATGGCTCCTCCTCACATCTTCATGTTTCAGGTGAGAAGCTGGGGCCAGGGAGGCACGGTGACTGGCGGGGCTGCCGAGGTTCCTTAGTGGAGGGAAGCTTTGCCATGCAGGCACAGGGACTGCACGGGGCACGGGGGGAAAGCTAATTCCCGCCCAGTCGTGTTTACATCATCACAGCCTCCTAGGCACGGCATCTTCATCAATGAAATTTACTCTTTTTGCATTATAATTCTGAAGCGGCAGAGAGTAGGAGACATTTTGCAAGCCTCCAGGCATGGACGAAAACCCTGTACATGCCACCTGTGAGGTGTGTAAATTTGGGCAAATTATTTAGCGTCTCTGAGCCCCCATTCATTTATTTATACGATAGGAATAAGACTATCTAATTCATATGACTTTGTGAAAATGAAATGAAATAATATATGTAAGGAGGGATGACTGGGAGGTAGAAAATTGCTACAGGTTTTTACTTTTATTCGTATTACCATTACATGGACCGGCATAGAATCAGGATAGGGGAAAATCTTTGGGAAATGCAGTATATTTGCATTTTGTTCAAACCCAGTTGATATGTCCACGTTATTCAGCGGTCTTTACCAGTCTTTACTCATCATTCTAAAACATACTATTTGAAATTTTAAAAATCAAGATGAACTAAAGATAACATCACGTAGGAAGCATTTTGGATTTATTAGTTCAAGATGTGAAGAAACATGGTGAAAATTTGTGTAGCTGCCGAATGGTGGGAAAGGTGTGAGAAATACAAATCAGAGTCTGAAACTAACTGGAAACTTTGTTGTCGACACAGTGTCTTCCTTTGCTCTTGAGCTGATAATCCAGGTGCTAATTCAGTGAGGACCTACCTGTGTTAGTCATATAGACACACCGGTGTGCAGCTGAGACCCCTCACCCGGCAGGACGTCCGGGGGAAATGTCTTCTCCCGGGCAGTTGCAGGAAAGCCGTGGCTGAGCATTTACCGGAGCAGGGCTTGGCCTCGGCCTCGGTCTTGAAAGTTAAGTGGGTATCTGTCACGCGGTCCTGAGCCAGGCACGGGGCACACAGGTCACCTTAGCAGGGGATGCCCGGAGTGGCAGGTGTGGTTTGGAAGCAGGAAGTGGTTCAGTACAGGTGCTGTGAGAGGCGTCCTGGGCGGGGGGGCGGGGGAGGTCAGGGCCATATGACGCAGAACTCATCCCGTGTTTAATGAGAGCTGGCCACGCCCCAAGCCCTGTTCTAGGGGGTCTAAGTTTCTCCGGGACAGAGCTGTGCTCACGGGGTCGGAAAGGTTACCTCATTTGCCCCCATTGTGGGACCCCGTGCGAAAGAGGCAGATTTCAAACCCAGGTTGTTTCCTCTGAATCCAAGATCGTTGAACTTTTCCTCGTGCCCCAGAATCTGCGGTAGGCATCTCGCCCTCCCCTCGCAGACTGTCAAGGACCACGCCTGCCATGGAGGGGGTCCAGGCTCGGGAGCCAGCGGTTGAGACTGGGGGGCCTGACTCGGGAGCTGCAGAGCGACTGTTCCCAGGGGAGGACCAGGAACAGGGCTGAGCTTGGCCGCAGAGGCCCTGGCGGTGGCGGCTGCGGTGATGCTGTGATGCTCAGCCACTTCCTGAGTGCCGTGCGCTCGAGGGCCCCGCCCGCCATCTCACCCCTCCTTCCACGTCACTCTGTAAGAGACACGCTTCCCGTGTGTTACAGCCCAGCACCCGGGGCCTCTGCGAGTTAACTGCCCGACCTCAGGGCGTAGATCAAGGCACGGGAACCAGGTGTGTGCGATACTGTTGTCCTGGATCAGGTGGACATCCCGGGGCATTTCCGGCAACAGTAGGCCTTCCACAGCCATGCAGTCGCTCCTGAAAGACCTCTCGTTCCCCACGAGAATAAGAGCAAAAGGCCCCACTAAGTGGGAGCAGGTCTGACACGTCAGCTGTGAGGACGTGTCTTTCAACATGGAGGTTGTCTGATCGCGTTGTCAGAACTCATTCCAGGCAGTATCTCAGCATCTAATCGGTCACTCACTGCTTCCCCGTTTAATAGCGCAAAATGGTAGAAGGAAGAAAACCAAACCAAACGAGAAAGGAGTAGAATCCAGGATTGGCGGGAAGGTATCGTAAACTAGCTTTTAAAGAAATATGGGGAGATCAATGGATAGTTTTAGATAGTCACAGACAGACGGCACACTAGCCCGGGCGGATGGCGCCCCAGACCGAAAAGCAAGGTCTCCTGGCTGGCAGGTCTGGCCGGCCGACGCCAGGCTCGCCCTCCGGAGCGTGGCGGCCGAGAGGGGGGCCCTGAGCCGCCGTCCCGGGAGGGTCCCGCCTTGGCCACGTCTCATCTGGGCGACTCACCAGGGCTCTGCCCCGTGTCCTCCCGTGTAGAAGGGAAGGTTTGTGTGGCAGTTTCACGGAGTCGGTGTTGGGATCAAAGTGGACCAGCGCGCCCCAGGCGTGGAGGGCAGTGCCTGGCCGTGGTCGCTGTTTACACAGGGTCCGCGGCGTCGGGGTGTCTGGGAACTCGGGGGGCTGATGGGGCAGCGGCAGAGCCGTGCGCGTGCCGTCCGTAGGTTGGTGCCTTCGCCTCCTAACTCGGGTGGGCCTGGCTCCGAGGGTGGTGCAGCTGTGAGGACGGTGAGGCCAGCCGGAGGCTCCCTGTGCGGGTCCCGCCGAGGCTCACACGACCACAGCTGACACGTGCTCAGCGCGCTGTGGCCGCTCCTGTGCCCCGGACCCCGCCTGAACTTCAGGGTGACCCTGAGGCGGAAGTCCTCTCATTCCTTTTTCTTGAGGGGAGGTGGCAGTCTTCTGATCCTACAGACACAGCAAGGAGAGGCTGTCTTGTGGCTGTGGGGTGATCTGAAGCGTCACCCGCACCTGCCCTGTGCGGGGCTGAGCTCGTCCTGGGGGTCTCTGGAGCAGCTGGGGGGGACCTGGATCGCGTCCGTCCTGAGTCTTCTGACCAGCGGGACCTCCCTGGTCCTCAGGTGCCCCCGCGCCCGGCCTGCACCGCCCGCCCGCAGCCCTGCCAGGCATCTTTAAAGTCTGTCCCAAACTCCACACGTCATCTGAGGGACAACGTGGGTCTTTGCTCGTTCCCACTGGGATCCTTCACCAAAGGACGCGAGCTCAGGCCGTCAGTGAAGGAACAGAAGCGGAAGAGAGGGATTCCGAGTTCTTCCGAATCTCCAGGCAGCTGCAGAGGCCGCTCTTAAATACCTTTGAAGACGATATTGTGTCACCAAAATAGCACAGGCCACGTGTTATCCGTAATGGAAAAACAGGGGCGGTAATAACATGAGGCTTCTGTGCTGTTTTCCTTTTGGAATTTCAAAGCACCTCCCAGCAGGCACGGTGACTCACGCTGCAAACCGTCTTGAGGGAACTAAGTATGTATATGTTGCCTCCCTTTCTGGCACGTGGTTAGGCTGTAACTCGCTGGTACGGTGTCTGAGCTGTTGGCATCTGGAAGATGGCCCCTGCCCGGCACGGAAGGAAGGCTTTCAGCCGTGTCCCCTCTGCGTCCTCAGGAAGTGCCTTTCTTAGCAGCCACTAACTTGTCACTCCACACCGTTAAAAAAATACAAACCCCGAAAACTCTAAATATAGACGGCACCAAATATTCTCTTAGTCACACAGATCGCTTGGCTTGTGTCACATTTCAGAACATTTTCAACTGTTTGAGTTAATTTTACCTGGAGTTCAAACCTGGGCAGAAGTTTCAGCCAGTGTTGAAAGCAAGGATGACACATAACAAATGTTTGGAACCCCAGGAGCCTGCAGTGGAGATTCAGATTCCAGCGTGAAGAGAAGCGAAGTCGGTCCTTCGCTAACGTTTAAGACACTGGACTGTTTAAATAGGACGTTCGGCTTATCAGAAATTTGTGGAGTAGAGACGTTCATCACAGAACAAATGGGCGATTTCACAGCTGATGACCTTCGTTCCGCCGCACGTGTGACACCATAAAGTGACATTCGTTTATCCTCTGCTGATTCTGAATTTGTGGCAGTCAGGGCAAGACCGGCTTAAGCTTTACTTTTGTTAATGAAGAAACGGTAGTTTTGGTAGTTTGAACACATTTAGCAGCTGGTGTGTGATGTCCCTGTGCCTGGCATCTGCGGTGTGGGAAGGACAGGGCCAGGTCTGTCCCCGGGGAAGGTCAGCTTTGCTGGGATGTGGCCACCAGGCCAGGCATCCAGCTGGCATTTGGGTTCCCGAGGCGGCAGTTCCGGCAGGGTTGGCGGGAGTGAATGAGGCTGGAACGGGGGGCCGGGGGAGACACGGAGACAGCAAGGAGGGGCCACCAGCACCTGAGACCTAGGGAGGCTGGACCACAGATGGGGGCGGAGGGGGAGGGAGGAGATAACTCAGGGTCCGGGTGCTGGGGGGCGTCTAGAAAGCCTGGGAAAGCCCACTTAGGGTAAACAAGACGACCCAGAAAGTTCTGAGAACCGTGAGAGAGGATACCGTGTCCGTGAGGGTCAGAGACCCCCGTCTGCTGGGACGGCAGGCAGGCTGCTGGCGGTGAGTTTCCTGTTCCTCAAGCGAGGACCCTCTGAATGGGTGACAAGCTATTCTTTGTGGGCCCTGAGCCGGGTTCCAGTCTGCACTGGGGAGAAGCGGTTGCTCTTCCTTAAACTTGGATTCAGGGAGGCATAACCATGCCGGGGTGCCGGCCAGCGGTCACGTGCTCGGGCCAGAACCAAGGTCGGGGGCCGTCTGCCCTCTGAGCACACTCCCTGCGGCTCTGAGCCCCTCCCTGCGTCCACGGGACGGGCCAGCCCCTCTCCACGCCCTGTTCCGGCTGTTCCCTGCCCACCATGCAGGGCAGGCTGGCCTTTGTCATCACCCTCGGCTATGTCACCTGTCCTGTGTGTCACTCACAAGAGAGGAAACCAGTGGCCAGAGGTCACCCGTCGGAGGGGAAGGATTTATCATCCTGTTTTATTCTGTCGGTTGCTTTTGCAAGGCGTAAAGATTTGAGATCTTGCAGCGGACGGAGCCTAAAAAATCCATGCATTCCTCTTCAGATGACTTAAGGAAAGTTGTTATTTGTTTGTCCTTTTAATAGAACTAAAATTTTAGAATTTAACTCTTTAGTAACCTGGAGTCCACCTAATAATCCTACAAGCTGTTTTCCTGAAGTGCTGAGGCAGGGGTACCACCAAGACCAAGACACAAACCCACTTCATGGGAATCACGGTCCAGCAGGGGAGACGGACGTGTAAGGAAATCATTCACAGCATCTCACAGCGGGGGGAGGGAGGGGGACAGAGAGAGACAGAGGGAGAGGACACTTCAGATGCAGGGACCCAGAGGACACAGTGGGGATGGGAAAGGTCAGGGTGGCTTATTGGAGCAGGCATGGTCTGCCTGGGCTTTGAATGATGGGCAGCTGCCCGGAAGGGTGGGGGAGAGCACGGCGGGGAGAGGAGAAGGGGCGGTGGCAGATGATGGGGGCCTGGGGGTCTGTGAACGTTCTCTGTGAGCAAAACGCTGGAGAGACCGGGGCTCCCTGGTGAGACCTCCTACGTTAATAAGCAGGGACTTTGTCCAGTCAGAGGAAACGTTACCAATTATATTCGTGTGTTTCTCCGTGAGGCGTCTTCAAGCCCACTCTGAGAAGTAACCCCGTGGTGAACGCCGCGGATTCCTAACCTGGCCTCTCCTCTTCCCCAGGAGATGAATATGTTCAAGTCGCCATCCACTGGTGCCGCCTGCTTCGCTGTGTTTTTAGGCTCGGAGAGAAAGTGCGGGCAGAATCCCGCGTGGACCGTGCGGAGGGGGTGCAGCCATCCATGGTCCACGGAGCCTGGGGGTCTCTGCGTCTCCTCAGGTGGTCACAGGCGGACTGGATGGGTGAGGGTCCCTGAATCACGTGGGGGGCCCCATGGACACTTGGGTTTGAAGGGATGTGTTTCATTTGGTGAAAATGCTTCCACACAAGGCACATTTTCTCAGTTGAGGCTTTTGGCATTTCTTTTTTTTTTTTTTTTTTTTTTTTAATTTATTTATTTATTTTATTTTTGGCTGTGTTGGGTCTTCGTTGCTGCGCGTGGGCTTTCTCTAGTTGCGGTGAGCGGGGTCTACTCTTTGTTGCGGTGCGCGGGCTTCTCATTGCGGTGGCTTCTCTTGTCGCGGAGCACGGGCTCTAGGCACGCGGGCTTCAGTACTTGTGGCACGCAGGCTCAGTAGTTGTGGCTCACGGGCTTAGTTGCTCCGCGGCATGTGGGATCTTCCCGGACCAGGGCTCGAACCCGTGTCCCCTGCGTTGGCAGGCGGATTCTTAACCACTGCGCCACCAAGGAAGCCCGCTTTTGGCATTTCTGATTCTCCCGTAAGTCAAGAATACTTCCTTCCAGCTTAATTAGTATTTGCTTCCCTTTTTGGATTTTTCCATTGGGCCTCTGCCGCAGTGGTAACAAGCCTGGTGTAAAGAAGCAACACTGAGTAGAGAGCTCAGTTTCTCTTTGAACAGTTCTCACAGCAGAAAAAACTTTCCAGGTGAGGCCACACCCTGAAAGCCGGTGTCAGGAGTCAGACGTCACCACCGGCCAGGGCCCGATGCTTGGCTCTTCTTGCTCCGCGTGACTTTCTGTGCTGTCAATGGTCACCTTTAAACAGTGTGTCAGTGTGTTATATTTTTGGTGTTTTTGTAAATTATCTCAAATTCTTCTGTAAATAGATAATATTTTGTTGTATGTGTGTAAATACATCCGCACAGAAAAAAGTATATGCCACACTCACATACACATGCAGACACACACACACACACCCTGTAGTGAGAGCTGTTTCCTGGACGCCATGAAACTCTCCTCTGGAGAGTCTCTGAATGTGTTTTCATCACCACGTGACCAAAGCTGCTTGTTTACCTGGAATGGACCCCACTGCCGCCTTCTGGCACCTGGATCGGGTGACCCGGGGCACATCTGTCGGTGCAGACTGTCCCTGGAACAGCAGGCCGGGCTTTCACAGAGGGACTGCAGCCCCTGTGGCTGGGAGGCCTCTGAGGTCACCGCCGTGAGCCCCGCTGGTGGGGCCCCTCTCCTGGTGGCCTCAGTGCCCCTCCACCCCCGAGGGGCCACTCGTCCCGCACCCCCTCCCCTGCTGGGCCCACGGTCAGCGGTTCGCAGACGCGAGAAGGTGAAGACGTGCCCTCAGCCTGTCAGCCCTGAGTCCCGCGCAGTGAGGGCGCAGGCAGGGACTCGTCGCTCATCGCGAGCCAGTGTGAGCGCGTACCCTCGTCCTGATGGCTGCCACCCCATCCACTGAAAGTTGGCAGCTTCATGAGGTCAAAACTGTAGCCAAGGAAATAAATATTAGAATGTGAGACCTGAAATTGTTGATGGCGAGACCAGAGGAGGATGAGAAGGAGGAGGAGAGGAGCGTCTCTGTCTCTGCAGTGCGGGTCCTGGTCAGCTCCGGGTCCCCCTGAGGACGCAGGCCGGCGACGTCGATTCTCCCCGGGCCTGCAGGCCGGGCGGCCGAGAGGGAGGCATCGCAGGGCTGGTCCCCGAGGCCTCTCTCCTGGGCGTGTGGAAGGCCGTCTCCTCCCTGTGTCCCCACGTGGTCACCCCTCTGTGCGTGTCTGGGTCCTCATCTCTTCTTGTAAGGACACCAGTGCTGTGGGGTCAGGACCCACCCTAACGGCTTCATTTCACCTTAATCACCGCTTAAGGCCCTGTCCCAGATACACTTCCATTCTGAGGTCCTGCGGTTAGGGCTGCAGGACCTGAGTGTTGGGGACACAGCTCAGCCTCCAGACCCTGCAGAGGTGCCCCGTCCTCCTGGTTCCCTCAGCCCGAGGCGCCCCTGGACCTCATGTGCGTCGCATGGTATCCTGACGGCCCTTTCGTTATTTATCATAACGATTCCCTCTCTCCCTCCCGACGGCCCCCCCACCCCGTGTCTTCCTTGCCACTGACTCTTGAGCCCGTAGTGCAGCCCCTGTGTCTGTCCTCAAAGGATCTCCCCAACCTTTAAGAACCCCGGGAGGCCGTGTGACGGTCCTAGTCAAGGCCACCTCCCTGCATCTCCTGTGTGACGAGCCAGGTCCTGGACGTGCTGCCTCCCCCCGCCTGCCTGGCGTCCCTGCGACCGACCCGCTCGGCAGACGTGGACCCAGGATGCTCGGCGGACAAGCACACTTTGAGGATGAAGGAAATGAGGACACTTGGAGTCCCCACGTCTATAAACCGGCGAGGAAGTTCCTGTCCAAGGCGAGTGAATTCGCACGTCGTGCTGTAGGGTTTATGAAAAGTGTTTTAAACCCGTGCAGTTCCAACAGATGTGGGTGAATAGGAGCTGATGGAGAACACAGTGGGGCTGACTCTTGGTCACCGGGCGGTGGATGTGTCCCAGGTGACAGGGCAGGGGCACACGCTGTCCACCGGAGCCCCTGTGCTGGCCTCCCGCGTGGGAAGCCTTAGAGCGCCCCGAGGGTGAGCCCGTGCCCGGCGGGGCCTCGCTGTTTCCTTCCTCACTGGCCTTTACTCGGGCTGTTTCCATGTGGAAGGCCGCTCTCCCGCTCTCAGCATCTCTGCTCCTTGAGGTTTTATGTCTAGGGGAAGGAGCCGGGTGACTCTGAGGACTGAACACTCCTGCGTCTCTGTTATCACCAACACCTGCTCCCTTCCTGGAAGATTCCTGGTTGTCGGTAGGAAGCCTTTCCTCCAGGGTCCTCGCGCTTGGCCTCGGGTCGGCCCCCAGGAGCAGGTGGGTCCCCTTTGGGCCTTCAGAGAGCAGAGTCCCCCCTCCAGGGCCGACCGTGCTGGCGACGCAGATCAGGGAGGGGGCGGGGCCGGAGCCGATTTCACGTCCAGCATCCTCTGCTGGAGGCGGCACTGGGTGTGTGACATGGCTCGACGCTCTACCCTGAGTTGTGGAGAAGTTGGGAAGAAAGGCCCTTTGAGGTTTTCTTTGGTGAGCCTGTCAGTTCTAGAATAATTGCAAGGCCTCCGGGCGATGCCTCATTGCGGTGCAGAGCTCCGAAGCACGTGACTTGACTTCAGGGCTGATTTTTAAACCATTAGAAAGACAGGTGTGCAGAGTTGATTTGCTCTTGATGAAGATGAGCCCAGCGGGAGGGGCTGCACCTTCTGGAACCCACCCCAGGGCGTCCCTGCCCGACTCTGACTACACGCCGTACGGGGGCGGTGGCGGGGTGGGCGGGGGGAATGGAAAGGAGGCTGCCTGCCCGGGGACAGCAGCAGAAGCCACCAGGCGCATCTCGTCTCTGAGGTTCCTGGTAATTTGAAGAGAAATGACAATGCCGGGCATTTCCAAACTTGCTCTCGTGGTTTGCATTCCTGGGCTTTCTCGGTGCCGGTCAGTGAACATACCACCGGGAGTCTGGGCTTGTATATATGCTGCTCTGCTGATCTGATTACAGTTCCTCTGACCCCAGACGAGGAGGGACCTTCTTCTGGGTCTATCTTGACTCACCTTTCATAGCTCGTGGGAGTTTATTCTAAAATACCTCATAATTGTGCAATACAACCTCTGGATCCAGGTGCTTGAACTCCAAGGGGGTCTTGGCGTCACCTGAGAGCCTGTTTCAAGGAGACACTCACAAGTTCTGCCCCAAATCCTCGGGCCCTGCAGGGTGGTCCCAGGAGTCCATGCCGAATCATCTCCAGGGGATGCCATCCTAAAGTTTGAGATGTGATAATCATGGCAACGTTAATTTGGAATTTCCAGATTTCTAGAACAGCTGAACATATGGAGGTAGACTAAGCAAAACAATAAAAAAAAAACAAACAAGAGGATGGAAAACCATTTTTTAAGCCCTTCCACCCATTAGCGGAGCAGCTGTCACCCCCAAGCCCCACCCAGGGCTCACAGGGAGAGTTAAGTCAGGCCCCTTGCTGCCCACGGGTCTCTGGAGGTTTATCCTGGTTGTGCCCAAGGCCAGAGGTGAGCGGAGAGGAGGGCCTCTGTTATAAGGTCAGCAACTCCATTCACAGGGGCCCCACCCTCGTGAACCTGTCACCTCCCAAAGTCCGCCTTCGTGACACCATCACCTTGGGCGTTAGCATTTAACCTATGGATTTGGGGGCACAGGCATTCAGACTGCAGCAGAGATGCATGGAAGGGAGGGCAAGTTTCAGTAGGAGGTCAAGCCTTGCTCTTAGAACCATGAGGCCAGCGCTGGATGGGAGAGGACAGGGCATTCGGGTTCGAGGTGGACTCTCTAAAACTGGGCTTCCTGAACCTGAAAGTGACCAGAGAGTTATCGTCTAAGGAAGGGAACAAAGGGACTGGACAGAGCACGTCTGACGTTGTGGCGGGAGGGGTCATGGCATTTTGCGCCCTCCCGCCACCCTGAACCTGGGTGCTCCTGGCTGCGGGTCACCCCCACTTTCCAGGAAACCCTGTAGTTCCCCCGAAGACCCCAGTGACCCTCACACTGTTCACCATTGTACAACCAGAGTCTTCTCAGGCCATGCTTCCTAGAAACATGTTCACTTGGGTAAAGAACAGCCTGTTTACTGGTGAATTTTGCAAAATAATTTCAGTTAGAGGTCTGCCTTCGCGTGTGGTACAACCAATCCACAGACGTATTAAAGCTTCCCTGAAAATCACTGTGCTGGACGCGGGGGCTCACCGAGAGCTGTGGGGAGTTACTGACGAAGGGGCACCGTGAGTCTGGTTAAGGACGTGGCAGGAGCTCTGAACTTGGGACGTGGAGGTCTGTCCAGGCCTCAGAGTTCTCACCACGCGCCCGCACGTACCGAGGAGTATGGAGGAAGTAGGTGCAGACTTTACGTCTGTCGTTCAAGGACATAGACCGTGGTTCAGATGGGTTTGCTGCTGTTTTATTTTTATTTTGTTGTTTGTCGCTTAAAAATCCTGCCGCAAGTCATACTTCTCCTCTCGGTGTGTTTGTTACCACTGGCATGCGGGGGCCTCTGGGCTCGGACGTCGAGCTGGGTCCCTCGTGTGGTGTCCTTTAACCCTCACCCACACTTGCAGGGTCCACGATCACTGGTTTCTGCCAAGGACCGAGAGGCTCAGAGCACGTAATTAGCTTACCTGAGACGCCGAATCCTCAACGGCACGTGTGGATTTGGGTCCGTGCTTTAACCCGGAGCAAAACAGACTTGTGTTCAACTTTGTGACCTTGGGGATTTAGTCAAGCTTTTGCTCTGACATCCCAAGTGACTGTGATCATGTCGTGACACGAGTTGCCCTGGTTGTTAAATGTGTAACCGGCACTGAGTGAATATTCGGTCCATCCCCTCCTTTCTCTGGAAGTTGAAGTTCAGGAAAAGAGGCAAGCATATTGGTGACTCGGCTTCTTTGAACACAGAAAAAAATGCCTGAACCCGGAAGCTTTTCATGTAGATTTTGTGCTGAATATGTAAGCGTGTCATCGGAGCTGAGTTTCAGATTTGCTCCTTAGACTTTTGTGAACAGATTAGATGACAGAGTGAAGGTGACGTTTCAGACTTTCAGATTGTTCACTTTAGAAGGATTGTAAGTTATGGAGATGGTAAGACTCTACTCTGAAATAATTACAGCTGCACACACAAACAATAGTCTGAATTACTGAAAAGCGTTCTGGACTATTGAGTGATTTTATAGAAATGAAATTTTAATGTCTTCAGTCTAAGTGGGAATAATTAAAAGTATGGCTGAATAGATATCATTCAGGAGCCTGCTTTAATGAGTAAGGAAATACATTGCAATATTTGAGAAGGTTAAGTTTTTCCTTTTTAATAGGTTGTGGCTATTAGTTTGTGTAGCAGTTTCCTTTTTACCTACTTAGTAGAAAAATAGATTTCAAGACGGTGACAGTGAGTACGCATTACAGTAGACACTGTATTAGTATTTTGGATGAAACATGAAATATGAGAATGCAGTAAAGATACACACGTGGCAGAGTTGAGGTGAAGAGAGATGGGGAAAGTCTTCAGGTCGATGCTGTTTCTCAGGCCTCTTGGTCAGAAGACTCAAAGGGTGGCTTCATAAAAGTAATGCGATCTTGGGAAAACCATCTTAATGACCCAAACTCACCTCGATCAGATTAGTGCCAGGAAATGGATTCCATCCTTTGCAGTGAAAAGTAAAGCTTTCTGGTGGAGGATCTTTCCCAGGTATGTGTTTGCCAGCTCTCACTCTTGCTAAATGTTTGTGTCCAGGATGCATTAGGACCGAACTCCCCAGAGGATGAAAGCGTGTGTGAATGTCAAGTATTGTTAGATTCAGGTTGGTGAAGAGAAGACGGGAAGAGTTAGCAAATACCCCTGACCGGCCCCAAGTCCGACAGCCCACTGGCCAGCAGACCTCAGCCCCTTTCCTTTGTGGAGCCTGATCTGTAAGGACGGAGACCCCAGGAGACCCTTCCTGTTTTATTAGTATTAGTTCTCACGCTGTCACTGTGTGGAAAACGCACAGGGAATTTGGAGTCGATCAGAGAAGAGGGCCCGGCGAGTAAAACTGAGCAAGATGAGCCCCTGGAGGACGGCTGAGCAAGGGGCTGGGGGCAGGGGGCAGACAGCCCCGAGCAGGGGTCCCCATGGGGGCTCCGCGTTTCTTTCCTCTTTGTGTTTCTCCGTGTCCTTCCTTCGTGTGCCCCAAGTTCCAGCGGGGATCTTTCCGCACGTTTCTGGTCTCTTGCTCCAGGGTTGTGTTTGTCCCTTCGTCATTGAGCGCAGCCCCTCACGTCCCCTCTTAATTTATCTTCGGTGCTTGTTAAGATGATGCGTCTCACTTTGTTTCCTCAAGGACAGTCACCAGCAGTTGGCAGAGTGACGCGTGGTGTTTTCCCCTCGCCCTGGTGCTCATTCATGATTAAGCTACCCGTCTGGATTCTCGTTCCTCAGGGGACGGTGTTGCTGGAACAGCGGATTGGTCTCTGGGCTAACTTGCCGGGTTCTGCAAGCCACCGGCCCTCCCAGACCCCTGCTGGAGCCGCCCGCCGTGTGCTTCCCCAAAGGCGCCGAAGCTTTCGCCGTCAGGGAGGTGTGGGTGCAGGCATGGGGTGCAGCAGCTCCAGGGAGGTGCACAGCCTTGACCTGCCAACCTGGGGTGCTGTTCAAAGGCACACTGACGTCAGGGAGCCCAGACTCAGGTTTGCAGCGCCCTTACTGACTTTCCAGTTTCACTGAGAAGTAATTGAGAGAAATCACTGCCTAAGTTTAAGGCGTACAGCGTGACGGTTGGATTTACGTACGTTGTGAAACGATCGCAACAGGTTCAGCTCACATCCATTGTCTCACATGGATACAATAAAAAGAGAAGAAAGAAGAACACGGGAAACGTTTTTTCTCCTTGGGTTGAGGACGCTTAGGATTCACTCTTAGCACCTTTCCTGTACATCATGCAGCAGCGTTAGCGCCAGTCACCACGCTGTACCTACATCCCCGGTGCTTGTTCATCTTGTAACTGGAAGTTTCTCCCTTTTGACCATCTTCCTCCAGTGCCCCCACCCCCGTCCCCGCTTCTGGTACACGCAGTCTGGTCTCTTCTTCTGTGAATGTGTGTGTGTGTGTGTGTGTGTGTGCGTATGTTTTGTATTCCACGTATAAGTGAGATCATACAATATTTGTCTTTCTCTGACTTAGTTCACTTAACATAATGCCTTCAGTGTTACTACAAATGGTAGGATTTCCTCTTTTTTATTACTGAGTAATAGTCCATTGTGTATATGTATGTGTGTGTACATGTAATATATACCACATCTTCTTTATCCATTCATTTGCGGATGGACACTTAGGTAGTTGCCATGTCTTGGGTATTGTAAGCAATGCTGCTGTAAACATGAGGGCACAGGTATGTTTTCAAGTTAACGTTGTTGTTTTCTTTGAATAATACCCAAAAGTGGAATTGCTGGATTGTATGGTGGCTCTATTTTTAATTTTTGGAGGAATCTCCGTACTGTTCTCCATAGTGGTTGTGCCGACTTACATTCCCACCAACAGTGCAGGAGGGCTCCCTTTTCTCCACACCCTCTCCAGCATTTATTGTTTGTAGATTTTTTGATGATGGCCATTCTGATGGGTGTCAGGTGGTATTTCATCGTGGTTTTGCTTTGCATTTCCCTGACGATTAATAATATAGAGCGTCTTTTCATGTATGTATTGGCCTTTCCTGTATCTTCTTTGGAGAAGTGTCTATTCAGACTCTTTGTGTATTTTTAAATCGGATTATTTGGGGTTTTTTGCCATTGAGTTGTATGAGTTCTTTATATGTTTTGGATATTAACTTCTTATCAGATGTATGATTTGCAACTATTTTCTCTAATTCAGTTGATTGTCTTTTCACTTTGTTGATGCTTTCTTTTGCTGTGCAGAAGCTTTTTTGTTTGATGTGGTCTCACTTATTTGTTTTTTATTTTGTTGCTGGCAAAAAAATCATTGCCGGGACCCCCGTCAGGGAGATTGGTTTCTACGCGCTTGCTTCTGACCCCTGGGGCGGGGTGGGGGGGGCACTGTCCGCTCTCTTCACCCCCCGGCACTTTGCAGAGGCCGATCCTCCATCAGGTGGTCCGGGTGTCACTGCACAAACCTCCTCACAGATTGACCCACGGGAGACCCTAGGGCAGGTGCCCGCCGGGGGAGCTGTCTCAAGTCCTGGAGTGCAGGCCCTTCACAGCCGGGAGGGATCCTGGGTGGGGTCCCTCCTCCACCCCCGGGGCCCGAGGGCAGGTCACTCCCTTGCCACTGGGCTTCGGTGACTCATCCGTACAAGAGGAGGGGGCTCACAAGGTGCCCCTGATGGGGTTTGCAGCCAGAGAAGTTGATGCGTTGTTTAAAGAGTTCATTTTTTTTTTTAACCCCACATTTGTTTATTTTTTAAAATTTATTCTTGGCTGTGTTGGGTCTTCGTTTCTGTGCGAGGGATTTCTCTAGTTGCGGCAAGCGGGGGCCCCTCTTCATCGCGGTGCGCGGGCCTCTCACTATCGCGGCCTCTCTTATTGCGGAGCACAGGCTCCAGACGCGCAGGCTCAGTAGTTGTGGCTCACGGGCTTAGTTGCTCCGCGGCATGTGGGATCCTCCCAGACCAGGGCTCGAACCCGTGTCCCCTGCATTAGCAGGCAGATGCTCAACCACTGTGCCACCAGGGAAGCCCCTAAAGAGTTCATTTTTAAGAGCAGTGTTAAGTTCACAGCAAAATTGAGGGGAAGGTTCAGAGATTTCCCACGTACCCCTGACCCCACCCACGCACATCAGATGGTCCCTTTGTTACAACGGATGAACCTACGTTGACACATCCTCAGGGGTTTTGGGTCAGAGGGAGGAACAGGCGGAGCCCCGAGGATTTTCAGGGCAGTGAATCTACTTTGTGACACCCTCATGGTGGACACCTGTTCATTATACATTTGTCCAAACCCACAGAATGTCCAGCAGCAAGAGGGGGGAACCCCGATGTAAGCCGTGGACTCTGGGGGATGGTGACGTGGTTTGCTGACACTGGGGTTTGGGGACTGCAGCGTGGGATGACCCTTGAGGGTCCTGGAGACTTGTGCCCGCGAGGCTCACTGACCCGGCGTTAGTCGTGTGACCAGGAGGACCGCGATGGCAGTGGCGGGTGATCACCGACCCCTTGGGAACCCCGTGTGTTTAGCTTCCGCTTTGAAATGATGGGTCTGTGTGTATATGTGTCCTTTAATGGTGCAGCTGTCCACAGCTTAGTTTTAAAATCCATGAGATTTATAATCCTGAGAGCTTACCTTTCCAAAGAACCTTTTCTTACCTCCGAGCAGGCCTTGCAGAGACAAACGCTGTCTTGTGTTGAGTATCTTCCTATCTTCCCTTTAGCCCTCCTTGCCTCATAGCAACGTCCCTCCTTCCTTAGGAAGGAATGGAGAACAGAGCCCAGAGCTAAGATTACATAAATCCCCTTATTCCGGCCCCATTCCCGACTGTATGCACAAATTATTTCTATTGTTCTCACCTCACAGTGATGAATATCATCGTTATTCTCACATAATCAGCATCACCCACAAGTTATCCTCTTTGCTTCCGTTTCTCACCTGTGTGCTGTTTGGTGAGTTGGCTGAGAGATTTACGAGTCACTCAGTTATGTAAGGAGTCACTGTGTTTGTGTTGGGTATTTTGTGCTCACCCCACAAGCCTGCCGGTAAGCATGTGCATTTCAGGTGCCAAAAAGTCTATCGGCTCTAAAAAGGCTTTTGTTTTAGGTGAAAATACAGGCTGATCAGTTCTTCCCATGCTTACCAGTCCCCTGGGGAGCTCATTAAAATGCAGATTCTGATTCAGGAGGTCTGAGGCGAGGCAGACTCTGCCCTTCTGAAAAGCCCCTCCGGTGACGGCAGTCCTGCTGGTCCAGGGACCACAGTTTGACGTTTATCGTAGGACATCTCGACGTATTCTGAGTAGCTTCTCCTGTGTGCCCTGCTCTGTGTTACGTACAGTGAGGAGTAAAAGTAAGTAATACAGAGTCTAACCATCTTCTGAGACCAGAATGGCGTGGGAAAGGCCCTTACAGAGCCATCGTGTGAAAGCGACGGGGTGATCGGAAGGTAAAGAGGGAACATCAATGTTGGTGGAGTTTGGGGTCAAGATAACGCTCGTGGGTCGTAGAATGAGGTAGAACTGGGCTCGAATCTGGGTCGAACCTCTCACAGAGCAAGTGACTTCTTTTCTCGGATCTTAGTTTCTACCTCTGGGAAGACAGGACAAGAATGCACAAGTGCACGTATGTGTATGTATGCACCTGTACGCTACATATATGTTCTGTATGTGTGTACTAGGCTTACATAGGTACCTAGTGCCCACATATGTTTCCTGCGTGTGTGTGTGTGTGTATACGCTGTGTATGCGCAGCTATGTACATTTATATTATGTTGTATCGTACACAGTACATCTGTCCGTATGTACAGTTTTTCGTCCTGAAGGGGACGCGCCCGGCACACGGCATGTGGCTGACGATGTAAGCGCTTCACTTCCTGTCCTTGGGTGGGAACCTCGGTGTCTACTTGGGACTGCGGAGGGACGAGGGGAGGGGAGAGGGGAGAGGGGAGAGGGGGCCGCCTTGGTCGGGGGAGAGGTGAGGTCAGGAGCTCCTTCGGGCAGACACTCGGGGCTGAGCCGTAAAGGCCGTGAGCAGAGCGTGGGCTCCGTCCCAGAGCCGGCGAGAGCCATTTGCCCCGAGCAGGGGGCAACGGTGGGAACGGCCGTCCTCCTCGTCCACCGTGACGCTCCTCCAGCGAGGCCTTGTGTCCGAGGCAGCGGGGCCGGCCCGACACGCTCCAGGTGGAGCGGGAACGTTATCTCGCCCTGCGCCTTAGGGAAACTTGGGTGAGTGAGCGGAATTTTCCCAGTTAATACCTTCTTCCTTGCATCGCTTTGTTGCTACCCCTCGGCTCTGCTCTCACAGAAAGTAGTAGATGAAAAGAAATGGTTGATTTGCCAACAATTACTGCAAAATAAGTGAGAAATCTCCCGTGATGCTGAGCCTGAAAGTTTACTTTTTAGTTTCCAGGAGTCACTCTGGCTGTAATTCCACAAACGTGACAAAGCAGAGTTTCCCTGTAATGAAAGTGTTCCTCGAGACCTAGATTGGGGCCGTTTCCCTGTGACGCTCAGAGGTCACTGCGAGCCCAGGGCTTCGCATCCTGAGCTGTGGGCCAGGAGGGGACCGGCCTTCAGAGAGGAGTGGGCGCTGTGTCCCTCGCGACCTCACCGGGTCCTCCGGGGCCTGGGGTTGGTTTTGCAGGTAAAGCCCCCTTGGGCTCAGAGGCAGCCAGGTGCCCTACGTGGCAGGCTGGGTCCCAAACCCGTGTCCGTTCCTCTCTGCCCTGACGCAGCCCTGCTGAGGGACGGCCGTGGGCTTGGGTCCCATCCTTCCGATTTCTCACTAGAGGAGGACGAAAGACGGGGTTTTATTTCCAGTTCTCGGATGGGATTCCTTTCATGATGGGAACGTCTGGGAAGAGGCGGGGCTGCAGACGGCAGCTCAGGCCAGCCGTCCCCTCTTGGCGGTGGGGCGTGCTCTGGGGCGGGGGCCACTCAGGTGCGCCCACTTGGCAGACGGGACCCGGCAGTTGCTTCCCGTGTCACCTCAGCTCCTTCTCTCCACGTTGGCCGCCGAGGAGCCCAGTGTCGCTAGAGCATTCAAACCCACACACCAGGTGTTTCCTGTGAAACAGGCAGGGCCGACCGGAGTCCATGTGCTGGAAGTCGTCAGGGGCTGAAATTTCTGAAAGCTTAGATGCTCTGCGGGCACTCGCCGGCCCCAGTTTTGTTTTAAAGGAAAGGCTTTGGAGATAATTTGGGTGGAGGAGATAAGAGTCTCCATTTCTATGCTGTCATTTCTACTGTTAAGCAGAAACCCCTGGAACAGTGGCATTTATTTTTATCTGAGTTTGCCAAAAGCCATGTAGAAACCTGGTTAATATGTATATTCCACTTCAAAAATTACAGGAACAGCATAATAGCAGTAACCCACAATTCTAAGTGAAAGAGAGGAAAGTAGTCACCTCCAGCCCGTGCAGCCCTCCTCGGGGGTAGGGGCTGGTCCGGGTGCCTCCCTGGTTCCCCCGTCCGTCCCGCGCCGTGGCGACCGCAGCCCCGCGTGCGCACGGGTCCCGGGGCCTCACGTCCAGTGCAGTCAGGGTGCCCCTCCCCCATCACTGCAGGCGGCTTCTGGTCTCCTGGTAACCGAGCCCTGACCCTTGACGCTAGATTATCATCAGGCACGAGGTGCTTCCTGACCCTCAGCGTTTTAGGTGATAAACACGTGGGGAGCATGTGGGGAGAGGTGACTGGCACAGGCGAGGTCTGTCCCCGCCGCCCTTGCCAGCCTCGGTGCCAGCCTCGGTCCCGGGTCGTGCGTGCAGGGGGCTCGTCACAGTTCCGACAGCTTCCGGGAAGCTGCCCCCGCTATCCGTTCTCACCCTGGGACGCCGGTTACTGTTGCTTCTGGTTAAAAGGGCTCTTCGAGGGACTGCCTTGAGGGTTTTGTTTCCAGAGGTGGGAAGGCGAGTGGGCGTGATGTTCATTAAACAGCCCTGCCGCCTGGTCCAGACACGATGGCCCCGTGACCGTGGGCCAGTTACTGACGCGCCCGCTCACCCCCCCCCCCCCCCGTAGAAACGGTACAGCGGATGCGAAGATTGGTGCCTGTCGGAGCCCCTCACGTAGCCCACAGGGTGTGCTGGTCTGTTACAAGTGGTGGTTTTATTACGTCCGACACAGGAGCGCTTACAAAGCATTAAAGGGCAGGAAAAGGTGAGGTGACACTTCAGAATGCTTAGCCGTGGGGGAGCTCGGGCACCGCCGGGTCCCAGGCCCGCCAGCCACAGCGCTGGGTGAGGCCCTGTAGGTTCTGGGTTGGGGGGCCTGCGGCCGGCAGGCCCGAGTCCGGCGCGGCCACCTGGGGCTCGGGGAAGCCACGTGGCCAGCTCGGGTCACTCAGCGTCGGTCCACAAAGCTGTCGTAATGTCCCCATTTCAACCCAGCTGGGTTGGTGGTCCGCAATCCAGTTCCGGCACTAACCGAGTTGAGGGGACCCCCGGGTTAAAGGGCACGGCCCCCGGCAAGACCGCTCCCCTCCAGGGGTCGCCAGGCCACCCACACTCTGACCACCCAGAGAACAACGTGCAGCTTCCCACGACACGTCGGGTTGGATAATTCCCTGAGACAGCGCAGGGAGCTCTGGAAGGCGTCCGCACGCGTGGTCCGGTTTCTCGTGGCGGATTCGCGTTGCCCGCCTGGAGCCCCCACTCACCACCGGGCCTCGGCCGCCAGAGTGGCCTGGCGGAAGCCTGTGACGGCCCTCCGGCCCCGCCCCCGAAGGTCAGGCTGGCTCAAGCCCACCCCCCAGTCACACCCTCGGTCCTTTTGGGGACCAGCCCCATCCAAGCTCTCTCCCAGCCCAGCCCAGTCAGCTCATTAGCATTACAAGCCACTCACCACTCAGGAAATTCCAGATGCCTTAGTCAGCTCAGGCTGCAGTCACAAAGCACCAGAGACGGGGAGGGGAGGGTTAAAAGGCAGCATTCATTCCCCAGTTCTGGAGGCTGAGCCCGAGGTCAGGCTGTCGCAGGCCTGGCTCCCCTGAGGCCTCCCTCCTTGTCCTGCAGGGTCGTGCCTCTGTGCAGTGCATCCCTGGTGTCCCCTCCTTTTGCGAGGACATCAGTCCCACTGGGTCAGGGCTCCACCCTATGACCTCATTTAACCCTAATCCCTCCTGAAAGGCCCCGTCACGCTGGGGGTGAGGCTGTCAGCGTGTGGCTCTGGGGGCACATAGCTGAGTTCGTAACACCAACACTTTTAGAACCTCTACTCCAGGAGCCCAGGACAAAGCCAGACAAGTTCTTCCTTACACAACAAATAACACCCATCGCCCGGATTAACTGCCCCCACGTCCTCCTGCCCCGGCCCCTCCGTCACTCGCCTGCTCCTTCCCCGCCAGCTCCTCTCACCGCCCCCGACGTCCTGACTCTGGAGGGAGATGTCGGGACCTCCTTCTGGTTCCTTTCCTCAGGTTCTGACATCTCTCCTCCCGGGGCGGGGACCCTGTCTGCGCCCCCCACCCCGGGAGGAGCTGACGGCGATCTTGCCATCTAGGGACTGGAGGGGCACCAGGGGAGGTGGAGTCTCTACGGGCTGAGCGCAGGTGAGGTAAGGAAGAGGCAGGCAGGTGGCACACAGAGGGGACGCCGGAGAGGGGAGGGCACGCTGACCAGAGCCTCGGTGGCTCATGGAGCAGCGGCCCAGCGTGGCTTTGCAGAAGCACGTCCCTCCTCATCCCTGCGCCAGGCGGGGTGTCCCAGTGTCCCTTGGCTCGCGTCCTGTGGGTTGCCAGCTCCAGAGACAGCCCTCGCTCTGCATGATTCACGTTAATGTCTGGCAGACTCTTCCAATACTTATTTTCTTTTCTGGCCCACAGTTAGTGTAATTCAATACCTTTGTTTCTTGAAGGACAGCCATGCACTGTGGGGAGATGTCTCTTAGGGTCCCCTTGGGACCAGAATCAGATCCAGTGTAATGCAGGGCCTTCATTGAGGACTTGGAAACAGTCGGGAGACATACGTTAATTGAATTCATAGATGATACAGAGCCAGGAGGCAGCGGTAATGCTGCTGCGGCCTGATAAACAGTGGGGTGGCCAGCCAGCCCCTCACGAGAGCGTCAGAAAGTGTCCGTGCCACGCGAACACAAGGAAGGAGGAGTGGACACAACGCCTCGTGGTAATGACAAATGAAATACTAAGGGAACGGGACCAAGGCATTCTGTGTCGAGGAAGATGGTCTAATTAACCTTCGGTGGGGGAGGAGGAGGAGGGAGTGGCTAGACGCCCTCAGGGAGTTTTCTCAAGGGGGGTATAAACGCCTCCGAAAGCAGCCCTGCAGGGAAAGCTGGCGGGTCCACATGGAGACCAAGCTAAAATCAAGTGTGCGTGTAAAACTGAAAAAGGAACTCTGTGCCTTCACCCCAGTTTCTGCGGATCCTGGGTTTAGGGTTTCAGGAGTTCCTGGTGAGGGGTGAGCCGTGTGCACCCCGATCCCTGCGCGTACCTTGTGTGACGGCCCCGCAGCTGGGGAGACGGCGCCCTGATGACGATGCCCTGCTCGCGGCCTCCGCGGACGCCCTGCCCTCCCCGCCCCTGTGCTCCGGAGAGACCGGCCCGGGGCTCCCCGGGGTGGGGGGCCGTTCTGCCCCTCAGGAGGGCCGGGCGTGGGTGCCAGTAGGCAGGAAGCCCAGGGCCTGCTGCGACCCTCCTCTGCGTCCGTCTTGCCAACCGCCGCCTCACGATCCGAGCGCAGCCACGTAACCCCCATCGCCCCCAGCTGCGCGGTCCGTGCGGCCTCTGTGCTCCGGCCCGGTTTACTCTTCATGCCTGGAAGCTCCTCGTGTTCTTCGGTAGCTCATCCTCCTTCAACGTTTAGTTTAAGGCACAATCTCGGGAAATTCAGGGGGGGACTCACAACATCGTACGTGCGGCGTGCCCACGGCGCTGGCCGCACTGTCGGGGTGTCCACGCGTGGTGGCTGCTTCACCACCGTCCAAGACCCTCGAAGGCCGGGGGCCGGGCTCACCCTCGGGGCCGAAGCGTGCGCTTACCGACGGGGGGAGCCCGCTTCCCGAGGGAACACGTTCCTGGAGACGCCTTCCCTCAGGTCACAGTGAGCTGAACATAGTGTCACATTCTCGTGGGGAAATAATAGAAAAGATGAGGGTCCTGGGGCGATTGAGAACTGGAAGGAATTTGTCACCCCGGTCGCGATGCCATGGCCCCAAATAGGGGGTCTTCTTGCCCCCGTCCGGGTGTGTCCAGCCACGGGGGCGGCTGAGCGGCCAACTCGGACACCGCCGTTGGTCACAGTTGATATAAACTGCTTTTATAATTAAGGGTCAGGTCGAACGGTATCTGTCCAGGAATGAGTTCTTCAGTGAGTTTATTTTACACTTTTATGATCTGTCTCTTTCTTGTGTCCATCCTGAGTTTTCACATTTCACTGAGGTAATATTAGGACTCGTGATAGAAGAAGTGAACTTATTTCTCATGCAGGTGCCCGGAAGGCCTCCTGGGTGGGACACCGTCCCCTCGCCGCCCACGCCCCTCCTGACCGACGGGGACATCACTGCATTTGAGCATCTCCTACTGGAGAGATGTCCGCCCTCTGGACGACTGACAGGTGAAGTCACCTGCCCCCAATCTCAGTGTCTTCAGTGGCACCAAAGAGTCCATTTGGCCCAATATCTTCCCGTGCCCTGTTACAGGAGCCGACGAGGTCTTAATTCTAAGAAAGGCAGGCGCTGGTCTTGCTGTGGGTTTTAGGTGCACAGCCCGTGCGTGGCCGGGGCCCCACGTGACCTCCTTCGGATCCAGGATGGGCTCTGGGGCCCCGCAGCAGTGCAGGCCTGGTCCGGGGGCGCCGTTCCCGTTCCCCCAGAAGCCGGGGAGCCAGCTGCCGCCTGAAGTGTGCGTGTCCAGCGCGGACAGAGCAGCTGCACACCCACTGGGTATCCGGCAGCACGGGGAGGACGGAAGGAGGCAAGGCCAGTGGGTCACGGCAGAGAACGTCCGTGCCGTCCGTCCAGAGGACAATGGGGACAGCTGCAGGGCCGGGCTGACCCCGTGGGGCAGCCAGGGCTGACGTATAAGCCTGTCGCCTGTGAGCCTGGGGCGCTGCCGCCTGTCCGTGTGGCACTGAGTCAGGTCCTCTGTAACCTCCTGCGATACGAGGGGTGAGCGTGGAGCCTCCTGTGGACGCAGGACGGAGGTGGCCCGGGCCCCGCCGACAGCCCCGAGGGTAGTTCTGCCCGCGTCAGCCCTGCGCCTTCCCCCATAGCCGGGCCCGCTTGCCGTGCGCTGGCCGCTTCCTGAGCTGGGCCGGCTTGGCCCCTGGGGAGACTGTGTCCTCGTGAGGTTGACTGGAGCCTGCCGTCCCCCACCCTCGAGTGTCCGGCAGCTGCTGGGGTCTGCCTGGCCCGCTCTCCGCCCAGCAGGCCCCAGACACGGACGAACTGCCGTGTCACTGCTCTCCATCCCCGGCTCGCGGGCTGCCTGGGGCGGTGTCGGGGCCCCGGGGAGGCTCAGCGCTGCCTCTCGAGGATGTGCAGCCCCAGGGCCTCGGAGCCGGGCCTCCTGCCCGCAGCCCTCTGGGAGCACGTAGGGAGGAGGGCTAGTTGGAGGCTTTCCAACGTCACTTAAAGCATTTCCCGTGGTTTTTCGAGGTGCTTTCGAACGAACAGCCCTTGTCCCCCGAGCGTCCTCCTCCTCGGGGACCCTCCGTCCTGATGGGGTTTCTTCCAGCCTCTCGTCCCCCGCTCCCCGCCCCCCGCCCTCGGTTCCTCTCTCACCATCGCTCCCCCGACACTCTGCTCCACCCAGCTGGCTGCTTTTCCTCCTTCAAGATAAGCATCTCTGTCTTAGAAAGGCCTTTCCTGACCAGCCTGAATAGGAGCAGCAGTGGTGACAGTGGTCAGACCACAAGCGCCACCACAACAGAACCTCAGGGTTACCAGGCGGGTAGCAGATGCAGCCTCACCGGTAAGGCGGGCAGTCACCTCTCCTATCACCCAGGCCAGGATGCTTGCCAGAGGGAACAGGTGGTATTAATAATCACACCAAAGGCAACTCGTACATTGGGACTGTGGATGGCATGTGATGGGACGTTATGGTCTTCTTAAAAATCAGAAGGATTCTGTTACTCTCCCTGCTTTACGAAAAGAAGGAGGCCGAGAGCAGTGGTGCAGCAGTCCCGCCTGGGAGGCTGATTCTCCCAGCTTGGTTATCCTCCTGCGTGGTTTCCTCTTCCTGGTTTTGGAGGCTTTGAGCTTCAGTCAGTCATCAGTGTGCTAGCGTCCTCCTGGCTGTCTGCACCCTCGGCCAGGCCCTGGGCTCCCAGTGACAAGGACAATGATCTTTCCACTCAACACTCTGGCCCCGGTTCTTGGCACCTGCATGGCAGGCATTCAGTGAATCTGTGGAGGGCGAATGAATACATAAATCTTTGCTCTTCTTGCTACTATCAAGATTTTCTAATTAGCCTTGAATTATACACAATATTCTCTAATGAATTAAAAACCATCTGCTCTTGTTGTTTCTATGTCCGTGGCTATAATCTGAACTTTTTTTTTTTTAACATCTTTATTGGAGTATAATTGCTTTACAATGGTGTGTTAGTTTCTGCTTTATAACAAAGTGAATCAGTTATACATATACATATATCCCCATATCTCCTCCCTCTTGCGTCTCCCTCCCT
>NC_041233.1:109900526-109917926 GCF_002837175.3 Physeter macrocephalus
CTGTATGACAGACTCCAGGTCCATCCACCTCACTACAAATAACTCAATTTCATTTCCTTTTATGGCTGAGTAATATTCCATTGCATGTATGTGCCACATCTTCTTTATCCATTCGTCTGTCGATGGACACTTAGGTGGCTTCCAGGTCCTGATCTGAACTTAATTAGGGCACATGCACACCTCCCCTGACTCATACTCACTAGAACGAGCGTTTAGAAATGCAGTCAATTCCGTTTCGAGACTGTGATCTGTGCTCATATAGTCTGCTGCTCACTTCTCTCTCAGAGCCTCATGGGAGTTGTTGAAAATCAAAAGGGAAAATAACCTATATCCATGTAGGAAACAGTAAATACCATCACCAAGGGAAGAACTGTGGGGCATTAATAAAAATGCGGTACAAAGGGGATGGAGTGGGAGGGGGTCATACGTGGAGCGTCTCAGCTTCAGAAAGAAGAACAAGATCAGAACATCTAATTGGGAATTAAGACAGAGGCTCTGTGAGTTCAAATTAATGTGTGTCAGTGGTCCTCTTGACAGCTGCTGCCCCTGAACGGCCTTATGGGAGATTCGTGTTTGTACATTAACAAGTAGGTTTGTGTGCAGCGCTTTGGAGATGTGCTTCTGACGGTGCTGGGGAGGGGGCCGGTTGTGCATTCGGGCTGTCGCTTAGTTCCAGACGTTGGTTTCCTACTAATTTATGGCAGGAGTTTCTTCACCGTTTCCTCTGTTTCCAAAGAGCGTGTGTGGGCAGAGGGGTGTGCGTTCGCAGAGTGCGCTCTGTCTATGGGGACTTGACAAGGTGCGCCTAGGCCCGTCAGCTGGGGGTTCTCAGCGATTACGTGAAAACAGTTAATTACCCTAAATGCTGAGTCATAATCACAAGCAGTCATGTCTCTGCTTCAGAATGGAAGCTTTGGCGTTCCAGAATGATCCATCATTACCTGAGTAAATTAGGCTCCCTTCCTAATTGTTTTGCAAACCACTGATACATTTTTAAATTTAATCCTCTCCTTGAACTTCACTGTCTAATCCCACACTACCAGCTACCACATTCTCTCTCATAACTGTACATATATCATCCTCTCTCCCCCACCAAAAAGGTCACATTTCCCTTGAATTGGATATAAAGTAAACAGAATGAAGTACACAGCAGTAACATAATTAGGGGATAAACTCTATTCTGTCTTAGGTGATGGAAAGTAATGAGAAATCAAGGTAAAGAGGAGACATTTATTCAACATAGAGATGCTGTTTTTCATTTTGCAGGAGACATAACAAGATGATAGCTCTGCATTTTTTATCCAGCGACTACTGTACAGGGTGGGAAGGAAAAGAGTGACTTTGAACCAATTAGTGGGTGGATGACATTTCTTTCTCTTCTACAAGACGACTAAAGTTTAAAATATTAAAGAAAAAAAAAATCATCGCATAATATGGGCTGCTTGGAAAAAAGTGTTTGGCCAGAACTGTTGAGCTCTTATTCCTCTTTCTTTCTGTGAGTAGGAGAAGAGAAATCCAATTTTATCAGCTGTCTTCCTGACAGGCCGATATCATTTAAAAATGTGATTTATTAAAAGTCATGTGTGGCTCAAACACCAGAGACATCCGCATACAGGGGCCCTGATTTATTTGAGTCCCCAGGGTAAGATTTCTTAAAAGGAAGTGTTTTGCACAGTGAGCCCTGTGGTTAAGTTACTCTCTGTGATCATTAGAGAGGGTTCTGTGATGACAGTTCAATTTTCTGTAAGTGAGGTAGGACAATTACTTGTTGGAATTTTAAGAATAAAATCAGCTGAACAATAGGCAGAGATTTATTGAGCACTACCTGTATGCTCCATTCTCTAGCAAGCAATGTGTGAGATAGAAAAGAAGCAGGAGATATGGTCCTTGGCATTAAAAACACTCAGGATATTTTTCTTAACCTCAGTTGTGTTACTTTATCAGCCTTGATTTCTCCTTTCTGTGTGTTCACCTAATATTTACTGGTATGAAGGCAGATTCAAGCTAATCAGTTAATCTAAATGGTAGTTTGGGGGTATACAGTATGTTTCAGGCATCACAGTGGCAGAATTTAAACTACAAGAATGATTAAGATAGGGTTACTACTCACAAAGAGCTTATGGTCTAAGAGAATTGCAAGGAAAATGACAGATAATAGAAATATCTTACTCTTCCTTAAGCATTTACATGACATTCATGGAGCATTTTCTATGGGCCAGGAAGATGGGTTATAAAGATGGATATGGCACCGTTCTTCCAAATAAGAAATACAATTGAGTATGCACGTTTGCAAGTACCACAGCCTAGAACAAAGTTTCACTGCCATATACGAAGCATCTAAAACAGAGCCTGCGTGGCAGAGAGAAAGTATCCAATCAACAGTTATAATAAATAGCATAAATAAATATTTATACACAAGTTCATTTTTAAAGGCCCTTTCACATTCAGGATTTTATTTCTCTCACAACTACTCCGTGTAAGAATAGAGCAGAAATTAATGAAATACAGAATAGAAAAACATAAAATCATCGAACCCCAAACATGGCTCTTTGAAAAGATCAACAAAATTGTCAAGCCTTTAGCTAACTGATGAAGAAAAAAAGAGACAACTCATATTACTAAAATACAGAATGAACAAAGAGACATTACTACCAACTTCACAGAAAAAATTAAAAGGTAGCATCCAGAATAAATGAAGAACTCTTAAGATTCAGGAACAAAAATTACAACCTATTTAAAAGTGGGAAAAGGACTTGAATAGACATTTCTCCAAAGAAGATAACACAAATATCTGATAAGCACATGGTAAGATGTTCAACTTTGTTACTCGTTAGGGAAATGCAGTCAAAACCATGATGAGATATCACTGCATACCACTAGGATGACTAATTAAAAAGAATAATAACAGCACTAAAAGCCCAGAAAAAAGCAAGTGTTGCTGAGAATATGGAGAAATTGAAACTCTTCTATGTTGCTGATGGGAATGTAAGATGGCTTAGTTGCCATGGAAAATGCTTTAGCTGTCCACAAAAAATAAAAAAACAAAAGAAAACTACCATAGGACCCAGCAAATTCCACTCTGAAGTATATGCCCAGAAGTATTGAAAACAGATACTCAAACAAGTACAAGCTTGTTCATAGTAGCACTGATATAGTAGCCAATAGGTATAAACAGCCCAAATGTCCATGAACTGAGGAATAGACAAACAATTTTCATGTACACATACAATGGCATATTATTCAGTCGTGAAAAGGAGCACAGTATGGATACATGCTACAACAGGGAACCACCAAAGCATTATGTTAAGTGAAAGAAGCCAGATATAAAAGGTCACGTACTGTATGATTTCACTTACATGAAATATCCAGAATTGTTAAGTCCATACAGATAGAACACAGATAGGTTGTTATCAGTGACACAGGAGAGAGGGATGTGGGGAGGAGCTCCCTGACAGGTATAAGGTTTCCTTTTGGGGTGATAAACATGTTGTGGAATTAGATAACAGTGATGGTCGCACAACATTGTGAAGGTACTAAAAGCCACTGGATTATTCACTTTAAAGTGGCTAACTTTACATTATGTGAATTTCACCTCCATTTTTAAAAGTTTTAAAAAATTATAAGAGAGTTCTATGAACGATTGTAAGCCAATAAATAAATTAGGTAACTTAATTGGAATGGACGAATTCCTAGATAGACACAACCTGCCAAAACTGACTTAAGAAGAAATAGAAAACCTGAAGAGACCTATAAGAAGAAAGAGGTTGCATTAGTAGTCATAGTAGTAGTAGTAATAATAATAATAATAATAATAATAATAATAATAAAACAACTACCTGCAAAGGAAAGCTTGGGTCCAGATTGCTTGACTGGGAATTTCTACCAAACATTTAAAGAAGAATTAATTCCAATCCTTCACATATTTTTTTTCAAAATTAGAAGAGGAGGAAACCCCCAACTCATTTTATGAGACCAGTATTACTCTCATATAAAACCATACAACGATATCACAAAAAAAGAAACTACAGACAATATCTCTCATGAATATAGACATAAAATTCTCTACAAAATACCAGCAAACTGAATCCAACAACATATAAAAATTTATACACCATATTCAACTGGGATTTCCCCAGGAATGCAAGGTGGATTTGACATCTGAAAATCAAGTAATGTAGTGTACCATATTAATAGATTAAAAGGGCAAAAATGACATAATCAACTCAATAGATGCAGAAAAAGTATTTGACAAAATCCAACACCCCTTAATAATAGGAACACTCAACAAATTAGGAATAGAAGGGAAGTGTTCAACCACAATAAGGGCATCTATGAAGAACCTAGAGTTAACATCATTCTTAATGGTGAAAGACTGAAAGCTTTGCCTCAGAGATCAAGAGCAAGACAAAGATATCTGCTTCCATAACTTCTGCTAAACACTGACCTGCACGTTCTAGCCAGGGCAGTCAGGCTATGGGAGAAAAAAAATCAGATTGGAAAGTAAGAAGTAGAACTATATTTCCAGAAAACATGAAATTGTATGGAAAATCCTAAGGAATCCACTAAAAAATGTTTGTAAATAACGACTGAGTTCAACAGGGTTACAGGGTACAAAATCAACATACAAAAATTAATTGCATTTATGTACACTTCCAATGAACAAAATGTAACAAGGAAGTACATAATTTATATTCTGTAAACTATTAAAATATTGTTGAAGGAAAATTAAAGAAGATTAAATCAATGGAAAGACATCCCATATTCATGGACCAGATCAGAATACTTAACATTGTTAAGCTGGCAATACTCCCCAGATTGATCTACAGATTTGTAGCAAGATCCCAGCTGATTTTTTTTTTTCAGACATTGACATACTGATCGTACAATTCATATGGATATTCACGGGACTCAGAACAGCCAAAATAGTCTTGAAAAAGAAGAACTTGTGGGCTTCCATGGTGGCGCAGTGGTTGGGAATCCGCCTGCCAATGCAGGGGACACGGGTTTGAGCCCTGGTCCGGGAAGATCCCACGTGCCACGGAGCAGCTAAGCCCGTGCGCCACAACTACTGAGCCTGCGCTCTACAGCCCGTGAGCCACAACTACCAAGCCCGCGTGCCACAACTACTGAAGCCCACATGCCTAGAACCCGTGCTCTGCAACGAGAGAAGCCACCACAATGAGAAGCCTGTGCACCGCAAGGAAGAGTAGCCCCCGTTCCCCGCAACTAGAGAAAGCCCGCGTGTAGCAACGAAGACCCAACGCAGCCAAACATAAATAAATAAATTTTAAAATGTAAAAAAAAATACAAATAAGCCAATATAAAAATGGACAAGTGATCTAAATAGACGTTTCTCTAAAGGAGGTTTACAGATAGCCAATAAGCACATGAAAAGATGTTCAACATCGTTAGTCATCAGGAGAACACAAACTGAAACCACAATGAGATACCACTTCACACCCACTAGGATGTCTATAATAAAGAAGGCAGATAATAGCAAGTGTTGGTAAAGAATGTGGAGAAATCAGAACCCCCGTAAACTGCTGGTGGGAATGTAACATTGTACAGCCACTATGGAAAACAGCTGACAGTTCCTCAAATGATTAAACATAGAGTTATTATAGGGCCACCAGTTCCCCTAGGGCCACCAATTCCCCTCGTAGGTATGTACCTAAGATAAAGGAAAACATACGTCCACAAAAAACGTTTACACAAATGTTACTCACGGCATTACTAGTAATAGCCAAAAAATGAAACATCCCAAATGTCCATCAACTGATGAATGGATTAATAAACTGTGGTACATGACGCAATGGAATCTTATGTACCAGTGAAAAGAATGAGATACTAATGCACACTGCATGGATGAACCTTGAAGCATCGTGCTCAGTGAAAGAAGGCAGACACAGAAGCTATGTATTGTAGGATTCCATTTCCATGAAAGGACCTGAGTAGGCACATCTACCCAGAGGTAGAGTAGTGGTTTCCTAGGGTTGAGGGGATAAGAAAGTGGAGAGGGGTAACTGCTAAAGCGTACGGGGTTTGTTTTGGGTGTGATGAAAATGTTCTAAAATTGATTGTAGCGATGGTTGAACATATCTGTGAATATACAAGGAACCATTGAATTGTATACGTTAAATGGGTAAATTGGTATGTGAATTGTATCATGGCAAAGCTGTTCCCCTCCCCATGCCAAGAAAAAAGCCCTGCTTTGAGCTTTGTGAGACATATAACTAGTACCTTTATTTTAAAGATAAGGGTTTTAGCCTGCTGTGGCCCCCTTTGCCTGGCAAATCAATAAAGCTATTCTTTTCTACTTCACTCCCCACCCACCCCACAAAAATAAATAAATACACAAATAAATAAAGATAAAGGTTCTGAGCTTCAGTGTTGTGTAATGACTCAGTCATGATCACATAGCTGTTGGAGCAGCTAAGGTGGGACATGACTCCAGTCTTTGATCTTAAGCCTAATTTTATTTCTATTTTGCATTTTATTATGTATAAAAGAATTGCTTTAGGAATTAGGAAGTATGTATACAAGCTGTCACTCCAAATTTTGAATTTCTTTTTCTACTTTAATTTGAAGAAGACTCTGAGGTGTTTATTGAGGGAGTTCATAATTCAACCTTGTCACTTTTATAATTGGACGGTGGCTGATCAGTTCGCTCCATAAACAATGAGGCGTCACAACTATGCGTCAGCCAGGAGGACGGTCAGGCTTGCCAGAGCCAGCTCGCCAAAGCGAGGAGCGAGCCCTGGTTGGAGCTGGGCAGTTGGACACCGAGATGGGTTGTCTGTCCTCTGGCTTACGGGCTTCGAGGAGCCAGGCGTGCAGGGCCAGGTCCCCACTCCCTTGTCCCTTTCTGTCCAGGCCCCTCACCATGGTGACCATCACACTGGCCTGTGGGTGCTGGTGACCAGGAAGCATTGTCTTTCAACCTGCCTCTTCCAGGTCAGCTGGCTTTGCATGAGCTTGTCTGAGGTCTTGAGTGGCATCTAAGAGCTGGATTGTTAGTGGGTCAGCATGAGGCTCAACAGGGAGGGGCTGCAAATATAGAGGGATAATTGAATCCCTTAAAATTGCTTCTAGGTGTTTGTCTTTGTTGAGTGTTTGATGTTCAAGGTGCGTTCATGTACAGTAGTTCATTTATCCCCACAAAAATCTCTGTGCAGTAGATGTTATCACTCAGAAAAGTGAGGCATGTGTTCAGTAATTTACGTGACGCCACGTCCTCATTCACTCATTCATTTTTCTGCCAACCTTTTTTTTTAGCTTTATTGAGATGCAATTAACAAAGCATATGATTTACCCTTTTAAAGGGTAGACTTCAGTGATTTTTAGTGTATCTACAGGGTGGTAGCACCATCACCACAGTCTACTGTTAGAGCATTTTTGTTCCCCAGGGAAGAAGCCCTGTGTCCATTAACAGTCACCCCAATTCCAGGCCCACCCCGCCCGCAGCCCTGGACAACCACCCATCTACTTTCTGTCTCAGTAGATTTGTCTACTCTGCACATTTCATATAAATGGAATCCTACAACATCGGTGGTTTTTTGCGACTGGTCCCCTTCCTAGCGTCGTTCGGCCGTGTTGTAGCGTGTACCAGAACTTCATTCCTTTTTATGGCTGGATGATATTCCGTTGTACGGATATACTCTACTTTATTTATCCACTTATCAATTGAAGGGCATTTGAGCTGTTTCTGCCTTTTGGTTATGATGAGTAATGCTGCTACGGACATTGATACGCCTTTTCTGTGCGTGTTCCACTAATTTTACTGGATGTTGGCTCGACCCTCTGCCATGTGGTGTATTTACAGAGGTGAATCCGGGCTTTTGCCTCTGCTCCAAGGAGCCCTTAGTTTAACAGCAGAAGACTAAAGTGCGGCCCCGTGAGAACACAGACTGCCGGTCTCAGTAACTCTTGGGAATGCCTGAGGTATGGCAGATCCAGAATGGTGGCCCGTGGGGCTGAACACAGTGTGTGAAAGGGCAGGACGCAGAGTGATGGATCATAAAGACTTTTGGACAACGTAGAAGAGAGCCTGAAGCTGGTAAACGGTCAGGGTTGGGCCCGACCAGATCTTCTGAGACCTTGTGAGCTCCGGGCCCCGTTGGTCCTGCTCCCTCGTTTTCACATCATTTATAGTTATGGATAGACGACCTTGGTCGATAAGAACTCAGTGAGTACCTGTCAATTGACCTCTGAAGCAGCACAAGGAAATATAAATAGGTTTAATGTAAGTGTCCCTCAAGGAGCTCACTCTGTACTTGAAAAGGCAAAACATGCCCAGATACAGAAGACTTGAAAAGTGCTATATTAACCCATAGGTCTGTGACATAGGCTAACTGCACTGAGTTCTGTACATGATAGTGTCATGTAGATGTATAGGAACTATGGCAATTAAAATAATGTTAATGATACAAAGGGCTTCAGATATAATAGGAGAGGTCTGACTAGATGATCAGTAGGGTCTCCCATGGAAAGAGTCCATGGTTATTCTGTTGGTGGGCGGTGCTGGCACTGTTGAAAGTCCCAAGTGAACGTCTACAGAGGTATCAACTCATCTCATTTATCTCTTACGGTCTTCTTTTAACGAGCCGTTCTTCATTTCTAAAGCCTATTACTATAGAGTAAACTGAGTTAAAGGCTCTTCCTGTACGCCTTCCTAAGGGGAAGGTACTCTTGTTTATCGTCACAGGTGGTGTGTTCGTTTGCTGGGGCTGCCGTAACAGAGTTCCACAAACCTGGTGGCCCAAAGAACAGAAACTGACTGTCTCAGTTCTGGAGGCCGGAAGTGTGAAATCAAGGTGTCTGCAGGGTGGGCTCCATCTCAGCCTGTGAGGGAGAGTCTGCTCGGGCTTCTCTCCTCACCGCTGGCAGGTCCCTGGCTTGTGGCACCGGAAGTCCCGTCTTTACCTGGCGTCTCGCTATGTGCATGTCTTTGTGTCCAGATGTCCCCTTTTTATAAGGACACCAGTCATATTGGATTAGGGCTCATCCTACTAAGGAGAGTTGACCTCATCTTAACTGTCTACATCTGCAAAGACCCTTTTTCCAAATAAGGTCACATTCTGCGGTCCTGGAGGTTAGAACTCCCACCTACAAATATAGGGGTCACAGTGCAGCCCATAATAGGTTGTTTCAGTTCTAAAATGATCCCGTGTCAGGGAACAATTTGAAAACAAGGCTTAAAATTATATTCAATGATCTGGACTTGATGGATTGCTAATGAATTTGGTCTTGTTAGATATCATTGATGGAAAATCTTAGATGGTGAGGATTAACTTACAACTTAGAATTAACAGGTCATTTGGTCGGAGCTTCGTATATGCTCTTGAGTGAGTTAGTACACAGTGTTTATAGCCAGTGTGGTACATACGCTTTTTAATGCTGAATTATCATGGCACTGGGTTTAGGAATTCTCTCAGATCTCAAAGTATTGTTTACTTCTTCCTTGGAGTTATTGCGCTTTGTCCCTGAGGACACCTACCGATAGAAATGCTGGAGGAGGTGGAATGTGGTTCATTCTGGCGAGCCCCCTGATATAATTCGCTCCCAGGTGGGAACCAGTCAGCTTCTGAATTGTTTTGCTCCACATTGGATTTAGTCATTTGTAAGGTACTCCATTTTAACTAATAGAAAGGACTTGCATTAACTGTGTAATTTTAATTTCTCAGAGCAAGAGTGTGATTTAGATTTAAACTGGCAAAAATCTTGTAAGTCTTGGAAAACGAATCAATTCTGGAAACAATTCAGATTGGCCTTGTTCAATTTTCAAGTTCATTGTTACTTATACTCTTAATTCTGATGATTTAATTTTCACAATTTAGAAATATAAAGAAAAATGTAGCTGTCACACTGTTCAAATGACTTTTCTAATAAATCTTTTTGAAGTTTTAATATGACAACGTACATCAATTACGAGCATTACCTCTGTTTTAAATGTTTCTTTATGGTATGAGATTATCTCTGCAGGTACTGCAGGGAAAGACAGTCATTTAAGATTTGCTTTGATGATTGACATTCTGGTATAATTTGGTATAATGGGATTTAATTTGTTTGTAGATAAACTTACCTAGAGGGACCATCACAAGAACAGAACTCTCATAGCTTATATAAACAATGGAAAATTAATTAACATGGAAGTACTAATTAGTTTATCCAATTTGGTGGCAGAGCTCTGGGTACTGAGGGACAGAGATGTGCTCTGGCACATTTGTGTGGGGTGGGTGGAGGATGGGGAGAGGAGCTAGTTTCAGGGATGCTAGAGAATAGAGATGATGCAGGCAGGAGAAGGGGAGGTTCTAGGGGAACCATAACATCACACCGCCTGCTCAGACCTGGACAGGAATTGGAGCAGAAAAGAAAATTCCTGGACCCATGACCATGGCCTTGACTGTCGTACTAGCCCTGAGGCCTTGGTTACCTATGTAATTTCTCTGAGATTCTCCCACCCATAAAATGGGGAGATGCCTGTGTGGCTTGCTTCTTATATAACGTTCCCTCTCCTTGGACCTTATCCTGTTTTTTCTTAAATGTCGCCCAAGCTCCTTCCTCAAGCAGGGATGTAAGCAAGGAAACATCCCTGCTTACAGAGTTAGGGCATCTTCTCTTGTCTGGGCCCTGTGCACCTGCCCTTGGGAGCACTGGCCACATTTCACATGTTCTATTTATCCTTGTGACTCCTTGATTTGTGGACAGATACCTCTCTCACTTGAAGGTAAGCCCTGAGGGCAGGGCCACAATGAAGAAATGAATGAATGAAAATGTTCCCTCACTGCTTCAAATATCATCTCAATCTTTCTCATCTCTGCAGAGCCATTCCTGACCCCCCCAGCAAACTCAGCTGTTACTCCCCCATTTTTCACTTTCTTTTTTTATCATATTTTGTTTTGCTTGCACGTTTGTCTCTCCCTGAAAAGATACTCCCAGCACATTGTGTGGGGCCTGCAACACAGTGAGTGCTCAAAACATCTGTGAAGTAAGTTAAATGAGCAAGAGAATAAGGGGTGAGGGAGCAGGTCATCACCTCTGAAGCCCCGCGTGAAAAAGATGCTGTGGAAACACAGAGGAGGGGCCAGTGAATTCATTATGGAGCAGTTAGAGCTGACTTCCAAAAGGACTGATATTTAAAATAAATCCTAAAGAATGACTAGGTCTTCACCAGATGGTGGTGGAATACCTAAATATTAACATGCCAAAGAATGAAGCTGTGCCCCTACCTCACACCATATACAAAAACTGACTCAAAATGCATCAAAGACCTAAATGTAAGAGCTAAAATTATGAAACAACATAAGCGTAAATCTTTGTGATCTTAGATTAAGTAGTGGTTTCTTAGATATGATTCCAAAAGCACAAGCAATGAAGGGAAACAAGACTAATTCAACTTCATTGAAATTAAAAATGTTTGCGTTTGAGGGGTCACCATCAAGAAAGAGAAAAGAAAGCCCACAAAATGGGGAAGTATTTTGCAAATCATATATATAATAAAGGCTTATGTGTAGAAATTACCAAAAACTCCTACAACTCAATAATAAAAAGACAGTAAGCCAATAAAAGAATGAGCAAAGGACTTGAATAGATATTTCTCCAAAGGAGACATGCACATAACCAATAAGCACATGAAAAGATGCTCACCATCATTAGCCATCAGTGAAATGCAAATCACAACCACCATGGGATACCATTTCACACCCATTAGGATGACTATGATCAAAGACACAGACAGGGCTTCCCTGGTGGCGCAGTGGTTGAGAGTCCGCCTGCCGATGCGTGAGCCATGGCCGCTGAGACTGCGCGTCCGGATCCTGTGCTCCGCAACGGGAGAGGCCACAACGGTGAGAGGCCCGCGTACCGCAAAAAAACAAACAAACAAACAAAACAAAAAAACAAACAAAAAAAAGACACAGACAATAGCAAGTATTGGTGAGATTGTGGAGAAATTAAAGCCCTCATATACTACTGTTGAGAATGTAACATGGTGCAGCCACTTTGGAAAACAGTTTGGTATTTCCTCAAAATGTTAAACATAGAGTTACCATATGACCAGAAATTCCATTCCTCGGTATATATCCAAGAGAAATGAAACATATATCCACTCAAAAACCAGTACATGAATGTTATAGAGGCAATATTCATAATACCCAAGAAGTACAAATAACCCAAGTGCCCAAAAACCGTGGGCACTTTACCCGTACCGTGGGAACGGGTAAATAAATTGTGGTATAGCCGTACAATGTAATATTATTTAACAATCAAACAGAAGGAAGTACTGACACAGGCTACACCATGGATGGTCCTTGAAAACATGTTTCTAAGTGAAGCCAGTCACCTATTACGACCACATTATTATAGAATTGATTTCCATGAAATGTCCAGAATTGGCAAATGATTTACATGAAATGTCCAGAATTGGCAAATCTATACAGAAATTAGATTAGTGGCTGCCAGGGGCTGGGTTGATGAGGCACTGTACGTTGACTGCTAAATGGCACAGGATGAAAATATTCTAAAATCGATTGTGGTGATGGTTGTGCAACTCTGTAAATATGCTAAAAACCATTGAATTGTACACTTTAAATGGGAAAATTGTTTGGTACATGGATGATATCTGCATAGAACTGTTATTGTAAAAAATCACTAAAGAAGAAGAATGTGAGTAGTCATTTGCCAGGCAAAGAAGGGTAGAAGGACACACTTCACCACCACAGCACGTGCAAAGGCCCAGGGGTGTAGGAGCCTGGCTTGGTCTGAGCACTGAGTGGTCTGATGTGGTTCTAATGTAACCAGGGGATGTAGGAAGAGGTGCGTCTATTCCTTGCTAAGAGGTGAGGGCTCTGTCATTTAGGAAATGGACCTGTTAACAGAAACAGAGCACTTTTAATTTCCACATTGAAATTTTTGTTGAAATTTGCTCCTGTTACTTATGTATTGATAAATGACTACCTTTCAGTTCAGATGAACACACCTTGACCTCCTAAATATTTCAAGTGTGTTATGTCTAGGATTCCTATATATCCTCTAAACACTTCATAATCACCTCATAACATCTGGTCAGTTCAGTGTTCAGGATGTAGGTAATTGGTCCAAATAAAATTGGTAAATGAAGGAGAGAACCTAACCTAAAAATGGAAGAGTTCTAGAAACTTTTAGTAAAACCTGGAAATAGAGAAACAGTTTTCCTACTAATCGCAGTTATATTTGTGAAAATTAAAAGTTGAAGTGATGATGCTTTTGGATACGTTAACTGCTCTTCAGATTTTCATCCCTCATTCTTTGCTCTGTTCCTTTCCACCAATGTTCCTTGTCCGTAGCTGCCAGAAGCTCGGTGAACTCCTTATCCGTGTTCCTCCTCAGCCCCTCTCGCTGAGGGGAACTGTGCAGATGCTTTGGATTTGGGGGTCACTTATGCTTTTCTACATCAGGGTGCAGAATTAAGTACAGTTTGGGGAGCCCCTATTTTAAGTCACTTTCAGGTTCTCAGAATTGGAGACAAGGCTTCCGGTGTAGCTGTGTTTGGCTCCAGTTTAGAGAGATATTTTATACGGTCTAAACTATCACAAAGACTTGTTCTCTTTGAAAAATAAATTCAAGCTAAATGCAAAAACATTTGTAAAAGACCTTATACTTTTTTAAGGTATATTTAAACTCCCTTTCAACTTCACGCATTGCCTACAAGTGCCAGAAATGGGGGAAAAATAGGTGATGATAAGCCAAAAAATAGAAGATACAAATTCAAGTGGAATTGAAGTGTGACGGCCATCACCCGGTGAACGTTGTTCCAGCTTTCGCAGTGGAGTTCTTTCTGTGCAGCAGTCTGAGTAATGAGCCCAGACTTGACAAGCAAGCAACAGCCTCTTCGTGGTGCTGAACAACGTCTCGCTCATCAGCTCTTGCGAGTCCTATTGTGATAGATGAATACCTTGCCACAAACAAAGGAAGAGGCTTCAAAATAAGTGATATTTTGCTGACACTTTGGAACAAACTAGGGACACACTGCTGTCAGGGAAAGTATATTTGATACAGAAGGTTCTAGTGGAAATACGTACGGTTCAGGGAAGTGAAAGTCACCCTGTGGCAATCTTGGACTCCTGGTTACATAAGGGGCTCCTGTCAAGGCACCTGTCCTGGGTCTCCTGTGTCATTATGGTATTGCAGACTATTGGGCACCTTTGGTATTTCATGTGAATTTCCTTTAGTTTGACAATGATAAATTAGGTCAAGTCCCCTGAGGCTAATATTTATTTTCTGTGTGAGATTATCAGAAATAGATATGGAGGATGACTGAACACATATTTTTAAAAGCATTAATAAATGCTCATGAGCACCTATGAATGTGCCATTCTACATTACTAGGATTCTCAGTGCATATACATCCATATGTCTGCATATATGTGTCCATCTTTGTATCTGTGCCAATCAGAGCATGTAAGGCATATAGATAGTAAAAGCGTTTATATAATTATATGTGTATATGTTTGTATGTACTTATGTTTGTATTTCTATATTATGTACTTACACATAATATCTATATTAATACCTGTAATTATATATCTATATATGCATGTGTGTATACATGTATGTACATATATGTAATTAGATCCCTATGGAACTATTAGATGAATGACTAAATATTTATGTGAATGTACTTGGTATGGCATAAAATACATAAGAAATATCAGCTTATAATGTTAGATTAATGAATAGGAATTAATTATAGTACAATGTAAGCCTTGGGGAAATTTCCTCTTCAAAGGGGGAATGGAATCTCCATTTTCAGAGACTGTTCTAATTCTGAGAAATACCTGGGCACAAATGCAGGGGATGCCCAGCCATGGCCTCAGCACACCCCAGTCGAGAGGGGAGAAGACCACCTAAACCACTGACTAAAGTGTAAAGAACCTTATGAGCCAGAAGGAAGAAGGTGGCTGGTAGCCTGAGGGCACTGGTAGGAAGTGGTCAGTCAGGGATGTGTCACGTGAAGCTGGTCCTCAAGAGGGGGGTGCAAGGCAAGATGACGGGGGCAGAGGTGACAGCGTGATCGGCATGGCAAGGTTGGGTTCCAGGCTTTCAGACGTGAGCACCGCTCCACCCATCCTGTGTCTCACGGCAGCTGTTTCCTGACGTTTCCCTGTTCCCTGACTTCACCTCCTGCCAGCGTCCGAAGCGTTGCTCTAATAAGCCACATAGCCGGTGCTTGTGTCCTGCCTGGCCGAGGTGCTGGAACGCACCACCTTTGCTGCTGGCTGATGGGTCCTGGCGTTTATAATTATGTGCGTTGTGTGCGTTTTGGTGGTGAAACTCCTTATGGTGATGAGAATCTTGAGTGTTGTGGATTTATTTAACACGTATTCATTGTCTCTTCGTGTGCCAGGAACTGTTTTAAACCTGTCGATAGAAGGGAGAACACAGTAAACGAGATCTAGGCTCTTATCGTGTTTGTATCCTATTGGGTGGTTAAGGGTGAATGACAAACATCTGACCAAAGGCACAAAGGAGTCAGTACTGAGTTTAGCCTGGACATGAAATAGGGTCATGGGATAGAGGCGGGCGGGTGAGAGGTTTGTTCAGGGTGGATTTCTCACAGCAGAGAAGACGCCCCATGTGAAGATTTGGAGGAGGAACGCTCTGGGGAGAGAGAAGAGCAGACGCTAGTGTGAGTCCAGGGGATAGAGCCTGTGATGAGGGCTGAGACGGGGGGGCGGGGTCTGAGGGCATGGAGCCTTGCGGCTGTCACTCAGACTCCTGCTTATTCTCTTAGCTGTGATGGGAAACCACGAGGGAGCTTAAAAAGGGAGTGGCATGTCCTGACCTATGCTCTAAAGCTGCCACATTGGACGCCAGAGTGCAGGCTAGGAGCAGCCAGGAGGCTCTGACTGCAGTGGATTTGGTGTCCCGTGGGTCTCGTGTGAGGCCTGGCAGTGGAGGTGGAGGGCGTGAACTCCTGATAACTCCTGGGCTTGCCCTTTGAGAGGACTCACAGATGAGGATGCAGCAGGTGTGGGGAAACTCTTCCTATATTTTAGCCTTAACTGTGTGAACCAAGATGAGATGATCAAGGCTTAAGACACCGACTACCAGAGACCCCAAATATACCATCCCAACGGGGTGAAAGCCAGTGCATCTGGAAGATTTGTAGGGCAGTGAAAGTACTCTGTGTGACACCGTAACGACGGACACATGTCATTATACATTTGTCCAAACCCAGAGAATGTCTCACACCGAGAGTGACCCCTGCTGTAAACCATGGACTCGGGGTGATGGTGATGTGTCAGCGTAGGTGCACCACCTGTAACAAATGTCCCATCTGGGGGGACGTTGATAATGGGGGAGGCGTGCCTGGGGTCGGGGAGCAGGGGACATACGGGAAACCTCTGTGCCTCCCTCTCAATTTGCCTGTGAACCTAAAACTGCTCTAAAAAATAAAGTCTGTACACAATCAAACCAAACCAAACCAAAAAGCCAGTCCGTGTGTCTGCACACGTTGAAGACTGAACTGGTGTGATTTCGATGGCTCAGACTTCGGGCCTGAGCCACCGGGCGGGTTAGTGTGGCATCAGCAGGGGAAGTCACAGTGCGTGACAATCCCTGTGCCAGAGTCGTGCGGCTCACCTTCTGGTGGCTCACCTTGGTGGCAGTGTGGAGGTCTGCCTTCGTCAGATCAGGCCTCTGTAACAAAGTGCCAGAGGCCAGGTGGCTTATGAACAACAGAAACGTAAAGTCTGAGACCAGGGTACCAGCATGGTCGTCTCCAGGCTGCAGACCCCACCTTCTCATTATCCAAACGGGGCAAAAAGCAGGAAGCGAGCCCCCTTAGTCTCCGTGGTAGTGGCATTGATCCCAACGTGACCTAATGACCTCCCAAAGGCCCCACCTTCTAGCACTGCGGGTTAAGATTTCAACATAAGAATTTGGAGGGGACACAAACATTCAGTCCATGTGACCCGGCCATCTCACCCTTGAGTATACACCCAAAAGAAGGGAGGGCAGGAACTCAAACAGATCCTTGCACACCCGTGCTCACAGCAGCGTAGCTCACGACAGCCAAAGGTGGAAGCGGCCCAGGTGGCCAGGGATGCAGTGTGTACATACAAGAGACTATGATTTGGCCTTAAAAGGAAGGAAGTGCTAACACAGCTGCAACTCGGGTGAGCCTGGAGGACATGATGCCAAGTGAAGGACCACTGGGGATTTGGGACTTGAACGTGTGAGTTTGGGGCTGGGGGCGAAGAGCAGCCAGTATGTTGCAGGGACCTATCGGAAGACCTCCAGGGAGGGCACATCGGAGGCCACGCCATCCTGGGCAAGAGCCAGAACCCTAAAGCAAGGGGAGTGGTGCTGGGCACACAGGACAAGGGAGCTGTGAGCACGCAGCGGCGGGGGGGGGCGGGG
>NC_041233.1:109919705-109945391 GCF_002837175.3 Physeter macrocephalus
AAAGTGGGGACACGGGGAGAAGCGGGGAGAAGGGGGGACACGGGGAGAAGGGGGGACACGGCGAGAAGGGGGGACACGGGGAGAAGGGGGGACCCGGGGAGAAGGGGGGACCCGGGGAGAAGGGGGGACACGGGGAGAAGGCAAATGCAGGAGGCTTCTCAGGTCCAGACTGTGGGAATAGCGTCTCTGCAGGAAGGAAGGACCTCGGGGACCAGGGGAACGTTCAGCACCAGCGGCTCTGGGTCTGTGCATCTGCGCTTCGGGCGTGTCATCCACATACAAGACGCGTCGTTCAAGCCATGAAATTGAATGAAAGCACCCAAAGAAGCCTTGAAAAGTGAGACAAGCAATGGGTCAAGAATACGGCCTGGGGGACGTCACGTTTTTAGGGAGCCTCTGTCACCCAGGAATAGATCGCTGGTCCTGACTGGCGACTTGCCTCTGCGACCAGCCACAGGCAAATGACTTCATTTCTCTGGGCATCTCTCTTCCTGACTGAATGAAAGAAATAGTAATGCTGGTTATTTACATACAGTCGTCCTGGGAGTTAAGATTGGAGTCGAGAGAAGCACTGAATTCATAGATAAAAATGGTGTAAAATAGAGTGAGTGACCTGTCGATTCTTCACCGTGAGACATTTACTCTTGGCTGACTTTGCATCCCAGGCTCACTTCTGCCTGGCGGTGAGCACGCGGTGGAGTTGAAGAATCTCGGGACCCTGTTTTTGCTCAGAGACTCTAAGAAATCACTTAACTTCCTTAAGTCAAGCTTCCTGGGAGGGTAGATCAGCTCCCCAGAAACATTCCAAAGCCAAATATGACATTTGGGGGGTTGACAGCTGGAAAGGGGGTGAGCTGAGGTGTGAACTCATTCACGGGTGATGTGGCTCTGGGGTAGGTGAGCGCTCCGTCCTACACCGTGTGCTGGTTCCCAGCAGACAAGGTGGGGCCGGAGGTGCGGTATGAGAGCTCCAGAGCGGAGGTGGGCCTCTGTTTTGATCACAACTACGCCCCCAGCACGTGGCTGATGCTAGGACATGGGAGATTACGGTCAATACTTGTGGAAGGAGGGAGGGAGGAAAGGAAAGGAGGAGGGAGGGAGGGAGGGAGAGGGATGGCCTGGGTGTGCGGGTGTCCTCCTGAGCCTGATCTTGAAGTCTGAGTCGTGTGTGCTGTGGAGGACCCTGAGTGGGTGGCGGCCCACGGCCAGCCGACAGTGGCTTCCAGACAAGAGAAGACGACAGCCTCGCAACGATTTGTCTATGCATTTTGTGTTTCGTCCCCTTTGGCTCTTTGCTTTATTAAAGCTGCTGACTCCTGGGTTTGCCTTCACATTTTAAAATTTAATTTTAAAAAACCCACTGGAATTTTGCTTACTTGCAATTACCTGATTGAAAGAACTGTCCTCCCGCCGACCTGTCAGTCCGCTGTGGGCACGCTCACAACAGCATGTTTCCCACCCACTCAATTTCTGATGGGTTTTCTCCAAGTGTTTCCCAAGTACTGAAGAAGCCTGAATATAGTTTTCTGCTATTTTGATGCTTTACATTTCTGATGTGACCACTGGAAGGTAAGCGAGATTGCACGTAGCAGTCTTCCTCTTGAGAAAATATTTTGAAAATGATTAGAAATCAACTTGCATGATTTCTTCCCCAGACGCACATGCTAATTCCTTCTAATTCCTTTCCCGAAAGAGTCCCACCCTCTAGACAGGCCCTGCTTCTCCTGCCACACCCTGGTCACTTTCGCTCCCTCGGGGTTGCAGCTTCTAGAGCGCGCTGGTCTCTTGGTCTTGGCTCTTATTACGTTGTAATCGGTTCTCCTCCTCAGTGTCTCCCCCTGTGAGGTGATCCTTATCTTTATTCATTAACAGTCAATGAAAATTCTTTGTAAAGTGCTAACGTTTGGTGGCTGATCAATATGCGCGAGGTTTTGGAAAGGATTTATGTGATGACTTCACTCACTGCTGGACCGGCCCTGGGGGGAGAATCCATTGACAGCCAATTGTATCCTGTGTATTTGAAACTGGAACAAGTCAGATGGTGGTAATATTAACAGCTAATGTTTACCGACTGACTTTGTGCCAGAAATATTGTTTTCCTTTATGCTTCTTAGCCTGTTTGCATTTTAAAGAGTGCCTTTCACATTACCCATTCGTGCACATTCACTGAGAGAGTTCATTTCATCCCCTTCTGCCTCCTGCCGAAGCCCTAGCCCCAGCCCCACTGCTATCACACTTCCTTCCTTAGAAATACCTTCTGATAAAATCTGCTGTTTACCATTCTAGGCTTTCCTATGCATTTATAAATACACAGCACCATGTGTCGCCATGTAATGTTATCAATGCATATCACCCAGCGTAGAGCCTGGCACCCAATAGGCTCTCTATACATAGGTATTGAATGATACTAAAGAATATGCTTTCAAAAATGGAAATGAGACACAGTGTTCTACTCTTGGCTCTTTCTCTTTATTTTTGAATATTTCAGATTTTTTTCCATTTTAGCGCATAAGATTTCATAGACTCGACAAATTATGATTTATTTAAGTGTTCCTTGTTGATGAAGTCAGGTTTCTTGAGCCATTATGTCAAGTGATATTCTCAAATAGTCCTGTTGTTTTATAGTCGTATTATTATATACCCGAGATATCATCGTACAGTCAGGCTGTGACCTGTCCGGTATTGTCAGATAGTCATGCTGTCACAGATCATATATTGTCTGTAGTTGTGTTGTTATGTATATTGCCATGTAGTGATGTCATACAGTCGTGTTGTCATAGAGCCATGTTTTGCGTGTCATGTTTTGCCGAAGAGTCGGCACGCTGTCCTGTGTCATGCGTTGCCATGAGTCATCTCGCCACGCAGCATCACATCGAGCGCTCGGTCACGTGATCTCCCCCGAGGGTCGCACCGTCGTGCTCTCTGCTTGTCTGGGAAGTGGCTCCTGGTTGCGGGTGTCTCCACCTCCCCTTCTAGGGGTGAGTTTTGCCTGCAGGGCCCGTCGCTGCGGACCACTTCCTGGTGGTGAGGGCACAGGGCGTCCTGCATCCTGCACCCCCGGCCGCGCGGAGGCTCGGGAGAGGAAGGGCTGTTTTTGCCATCACTCAGGGCCTCCAGAGGGAGGTGGAGAGGGCGCAGGGAGAGCACATGAGTACAAGGGGCACAGCCGCGCCCTCTCAGCCCAGTGCCCCCGGCCCTTCTCTGCCACAGCCCAGCTCACAGCACGTGCCCTACGCCTGCGCCTGGCTGGCCGGCTTCCTGCAGATCGAGTGCTGATGCTTTTCCTTCGTGGCTGGATACGAAGGAGGCTCAGGAGAGGGGTCACTGTCTCAGTGACCTTGAAGTTGGCCTTGCCGGGAGTCCGGGCCGCGCTCACAGGTCTGTGCCAGCGAGCTTGGCAGTGGTGCCTGCTGGGCCTCTGTGCGTCAGCCGTTTCCCCCGGGGGCTCCCGGGGGCTGCCACGGCCACCTGTGTCTCCTGCAGCTGCTGTCACCCACCCCAGTGGGTCACGAGGGGAAGTAGGTGGGGGCTATGGCCGTGGCCGTCCCCATCCTCAGACAGGAGAGCGAACGAGGGCAGGGGGCTGTGCGCTCGCAGGCCTGAGAGCCGCCTCTCTAAACGCAGGTGCCTGAATTAGAGCGGCCTCCGCCGTAAAATGCTTTCTGGGTTCGCACTGGAGCCGCTGGAAGATTAGAATACGGTGCCCCCCTCACGCCCAGGAGGGCAGGCCGGCTTCCCGACATGAGGTTCGCGGGTGGGGGGATAAGCAGGTCTGCGCCCGGAGCAGGTACACATTGTAGGCACACAAAGTCATCAGGCAGATTTCTCCATCTTGTGTCAATTAGCATAAATTAGTGTAGTCGTCTCCTAATTTAAATGAGACTGCAGTAACGATGATGAGTGCACAATACATCACGTTTAATTCCCTCCTACGCGGAGACTATCTTTTCATGGGGGCTCCTCGGGGAAGAAGGTGATAACGTGACTCACATCCTGCCAGCTCCACGGGGGGCGCGCCTTTCCTGCTCTGGGGCTCCAGGGGGTGTGTTCAGGCTGGTGCAGGGCTTGGGGAAGTGTCCGAGGGCGGCAAGGCAGGAGCGGTTCCCCGTCCGGGAAGCACAGGGACCAGAACCGTCACTGACCGGGCCCTGCTCAGCGCCAGGCTCCGCGTGTGTTCAGGACACTTGACGGCAGCAGCAGCAGCGAGAGCCGCCTTTTTTTTTTTTTTTTTTGCGGCACGCGGGCCTCTCACTGCTCTGGCCTCTCCCGCTGTGCTCCGGACGCGCAGGCGCAGTGGCCATGGCTCGCGGGCCCAGCCGCTCCGCGGCACGTGGGATCCTCCCGGACCGGGGCACGAACCGGCGTCCCCCGCATCGGCGGGCGGACTCGCAACCACCGCGCCACCAGGGAAGCCCGAGAGCCGCCTTTTAGATGAGAACCAGATGCGGAAACCAAGGCTGGAGGGGTTAGCGCCTTCACAGGCCACTGGCCCCGACGGGGTGGGGGCAGCCCTGGTCTGAGCGGCTGGTCCTCCCTCCTCATTAGCGGGTGAAATAGTTACTTTCACAGTGACTCATGAGGGAAGCGAAGCCCCATCCGCTGCCTAGGGACCCCCCAGGGTCTTCGGTCGGGTAAGCAAGTGGGTCAGGGCTCCAGGCTGTGTCCCCTCAGCCACGTCGCCTGGCGCTGAGTTACTGGCCACCCCTCCATCCTTTCTTCGTCCCAGGACCATCCTCCCCCTCCCCCATGCCCTCCCCTCCCCTCCCCATGGCCGCCTCTGGTTAAGATGCTTTGTGGTTTGGGACCAGCGAGTCCTGTTTATCTGTGCCCCGGTTCCTCCTCCTGCAAACTGAGCTCCAGGAAGGCGGGGAATATCCCAACATTGCAGACGGGTGCTGACGGCCCCTCAGTGTTTGGGAGAAACGGCCCCCCAAAGCCCTCACACCGCCCTCGCCCTGAGCCCACGCTTCGCCATGACATGAACGCTGAGCATCCTGCTCCCTCTAATGCGGCCAGCCTCCCCTGGGACTCCCCATGTGCGGGCCTGGTGGCCTGGGCCTCATACCTCTGTGTCCCCTCCCCCGCACAGTGAAACCCCCAATGCTGTGACTCCACCCCCTCAAGCACTTCCTGGGAAGCTTCCTGCAGCTCAGCCCGCGGTTTCCCCTCCTCTCTGCTGCTGCTTTGTTACCCACAGGGCCCTTCCAGCCGCTGTAACATTTAACTACAACCAGCCTCTGAAAGGCCTCCTTTTCCTCTAACTGCAAAACTTCTCAACGAGGAATGTACCTCCCACTGTTTGTACCACAGGACCCAGGACAGGCGGGGATGTAACTGGGGCTCAGAATGTCCTTATGGATGAAAGGGAATTTAAGGGACGTGTTAACTCAGTGGGCTTTCTTATTTCTGGGAGCGTCAGCGTTTCTCACACTGGAGTTGTGCGTGCCGATGGCCGTGCGCCAGGATTTGGTCAGATCCTCGGACCTGCCGCCCTTAGGAGAGGAGATGCCCCTGTGTCTGGACCTCTCCCTGCTTCCGAAGCCTCTCCTGCTGCCACTTGGGAAATATCTGTGCACATCAAACAGCTACTTCTCAGCAAACCTTGGGCAGGATATCTCGGACAGCACGGAGTCTTAGCGTGTGCTCACGCTGGGTTGTGTGCATTTCTGCTCCGTGTGTCTGGTTGCCGGTGAATCCCCAGCAGCGGTGGGCCTGCTGTCTCTGCGTTGTGGACACCGGGTAGAGGGTGCATCCGGGGGAGGCCCAGGGCCGTGCCCCTGAGGCGCTTGGAGAGGGAGTGTTGGAATTCGGAGTGTCATCGCAGTGAGGTCCGTGGCCCGCCGTCTGGGTCACTGTCTGGGAGTCGGTTGTTATTCTGGTGTGTGTTTCTGATTGTGAGATGATAACGTCTGGAGATCACGACCCGTGTGATGAGGGGTCGGCCCTGGCCCAGTGCCCCTGCCCTCACGCCGGCTGGGAGCTCCCAGCCTCCGCTCGTTTCTTCCAGCTCATGGGGCGTCGGGTGCTCTGGAGCTGTTTACTCCAACTCAGAGGTGACTGCCCCCAGGATGCGTTTGCTGGAAAGAGCCGGGGACCCTCACCACATCTCGTTACTAATTCCCATAGTTCATGGCAGAAGGTCGGGACAGACCTTTCGGAGAAGAACGCTGTCAGACGTGCAGTGACGGGCCAGTTGCTTTGTGTCCTGGGCTTATAACACACAGATGACAGATTTTCACTTATGATCTTGCTGGAAATGACTTTTTTAAAGGCTAAGGCCTAGATGCATTAATAAGTGAATTTGAAATGACATTTGCTTAAGACTTGCGTTCTAGAGCAGTTCACATGCCACCGGCTCAACTAATACCTTTTTCCCAAGGCTTCTGAATGATCTTTCATTCGCAGAATTTGAATTCCCTGAGGGTGTCAGTTACTGAGTCATCATCATCATCATCATCATCGTGCCACTGCTGTGTTTTGAACTTGCTGTGTAGCTTTGAACGTATATAACATATATAGCCCGTGATGGAGGTGAAATCTACTGAGAAGGTCTTGAATTTCGGGGTCAATTTTGATGCAAATTCGGTTATCATCCCACAATTCTCATCCCGGGTAAACAGCCTGGTGTTGCGTTTTGCTGCCATACAGGGCAGTGGGGGCAGAGGGTGGTCGAGGCCGAGGGTGGGGCTGGGTGTGAAGCCTGGTCCCTCAAGTGCCCACTCTGAGCTCAGGGCCACACTCTGGCCTGTGGCCGCCCCTCTCCTGCGCCTCCCTCACTCGGTGATCTGCTCCACGAAGGCCGAGGCCCCAGCGGTGACCTCTCCCTGCAGGCGGACCTGTCTCCCAAGGCCCCAGGAGGAGTCCGTCACCGTGACAAGAGCCCATCGGGCCTCGGATGCGCCCCTAAACGTGGGCAGCGTCAGGGGCCCTGCCCACATAGGGCCGCTGCAGTGTGTATGCAGCACCCAGAGTCGAGTTTGGGAGCTCGTGGTGAAGCAGAATGGTGTGGGCTCCCTCACGGTGCCTCCTTGGCCTCTGCTTGGGAAGGGAGGGTGATACCTTTGCACTGCAGGGCTCCCCCGGGCCTTGGTTTTGGAGGGCAGGGCAGGGGGGAGACCCTCAGGGCTAGGAGTTCTTGTGTACAGCTGTCTTGGCTTTCCTGACTCTGTGGCTCTTTCTGACTCTTCCTGGGAAAAGGAAGCGCCTCTTTCCAGTTGCTGGTGGGAAAGACTGGCGGCCCTGCGTCCACCATGCTCACAGGTGCCCGGGCTCCCGCAAAGGCGCAGCCTGCAGCCCCTTGTTCCCTGTGGGTCCCGGGGTGCGTCCCTCCTGCAGAGCCTGGTACCCAGTCATGGGCCTGCTTTGTGAGGACTCAGTATTTGTCCGTTTTAGTGTTTTTACTGAAATACAGTACTGTACTTTTGCTCATAATTATTTGTGCTTGAGAGGTCTGACAGTCGTAATCAAAGTTTTCAATATTAAAATTAAGTGATAAAATACATCATTATTATTTCAGCTAAGTAATCTGAGTCATGTACAGCTGTCAACATGTATTTAATGTGTGCAGATGCATATGACAAAGAGTTATTGTCATTTTTGAAAAAAATGTATCATGTAAAACATTTGCAAGAGCAGTTTCTTTACAATAAAATCTGCTGAGGTGCCAAGGCAGAGCCGGCTGTCTTGCTGGGGCGGCCGGATCACACCGTCTGCCTGTCAGGCTGCAGCTGAGCCTCTAACTCAGTGGCAGAGCCCGGGAGTAACCATCTCTCTGTCTGTTCTGTTTGCAGAGTCCCAGTGCACCCTCTGCGGGGAGCCGGAAGGTGAGTGCCTGTCCCTCGTCACACCTGCCTCAGGTGGGCATGGCCTGTGCTGTGACAGACGCTGCGGAGCCTGTCAGAGGCGGGTTACAAATCCAAAGCACGTTCTGTGTGGTGTTTGATGGAACAAGTGAGTAAAAGAATCAGAACCGAGCGCGCGATGAGCTTTGGGCAGGAGGTGCTCATCTCTGAAGGACAATTGGCATCACAGCGAAATTGCAACACTTTTGGTTTGGCTTTAGAAATTTCAGTTCGTTTTCTCCATGTAATAAATGCCAATATTAGAAATACATATGAATTGGCTTTAAAGAAATTAGCCGGTGGGCCTCACGTGCAATGAGACCTCTGGAAACTCTTCCTTCCTCCTTGTTGTCAGGGGCGGAAGCCGAGGAGGTGGGGTCAGAGCAGCCAGCCCCCGGCAGCAGGTGTGGAGTGCCCCTCCCCCACCCTGGGGCTTGCGTACATGCACGCGATCACGCCACCAGGAAGGTGTCTGCCCACAAGTCGAAAAAAAAAGTGAACCTACTGTTAACTTGGAGATTCCATCAAACACTGTATTTCCTCAGTTTGGGGTTAATTGAGATGCTAGGACTAAGTTTGGAATTCTTCCCGTGTTGTTTAAGGACTATATAATGATAGCTATGGCAATGATTGGTCATATTTTAAAGTCTTAAGCTTCACTGTCATGGAAACATGAACTCTGGGCCCCTGGTGTTTCCAGGGTCGAAAGACGTGTGGGGTTTTATGGTCCTCGGGGCGGCTGCTCCAGGACGACGGTCGAGAGCGGGTTTCAGCTGAGCTGCGCTGCCTGGTGATGTGGGAACCGCGGAGATGCGGGGGTTCGTGGGGACCGTGGGTGTCATGGGGTGTCTCGGGGTTTTGCGGGGATCTGTGGGTGTCGCGGGGGGGCTGATGGAGTTCTCCACCGTGTCCTGTGCGCTGTCTCATTGTCGCAGGTTTGCGCTGTCGCCCCACGCCGGCCGTGCCCCCGCCCTGGCCTCCCGTCTAATCTCCTTGCCCTTCCCCACACCTTTCGTGGAACGTGGTCAGCGTGCTACGTACCCTACAAAAGTCGTGAAACATGAAATTCTCGTACGTGTTGGCGGCTGCAAACCGTGCTGCGTGTCCGTCTCCGTGTTTCCGCCAGCGGCGGCCGTGTTCTGCGGGCATGTGCTCGGCGGCGGGCGGGCCGCCGCGGGCGGGCGGGCAAAGCACCGCCCCCGGGTGGGCGGAGCCCGGCGCGCGCGCGAGGGGCGAGGGGCGGAGGTAGGCACGTGCGTCCCCGGGCGTCCAGGCTCGGGGGCGTCGGTCCATGTCCGCGGACGCCCAGGGCGGCGGCTGGCTCCGGAGTGGACGAGCCCCCGGCGCGCCTGCAGCCCGGCGAGGCGGGACCCAGGTCCAGGCTGAGGCCCCAGCCCTGCGCTTAGACCAGGGCCGGCCCGACTCGGACAAGCCCGGGGCTGCTTCCATCTTCTCTGGTCTAAGGTCCACGTCCCGAAGGCCGTCAGCCCAGCAGAGGGGGAACTGTCCGGGGAAGCGGGGCACACGTTTGTTCTTGTTCTGAGGCAGATGGACTTGTGAACATTTAGTCAGAGTCTAGCTTGACTCCGTGTGAGAATGACCCCAGCCGTCCAGCCGGAGCCCCGAAGGTCGGGGAGGGGGTTGGGTCTCGGGCTGCGGCTGGGTAGCTGTGGGGCGGTGGCTGGACCCCCTGCGGGCCCCCCCCCCCCCACACACAGCGCAATCTGATTCTCCGCAGCCCTTTCAGGGTTTCAGACATGCAAGTGGGTGGCTCCAAATCAGAGAGCAGGAAAGACTTGATGGCACAGCCTCAGCTGTGCTTTATTTTCTGAAAAGCACGATCATATGAATATTCATACATTTTTAAATCATTTAAGCAATTAGTCTAAGTGAGGGCTGGCTGGGTGCAGTGAGCGGAATCTGAAATCAGCTTTTTTGTTCAGTAATTTCTGCGGCAGCTTCAATCAGTTCACTCGTAAGCCCCCTACACGGGGAGGATCAGAGCTGGGGTCTGGCGACAGGATGTACAGCTTACATCCGGGCGCCCCGTGCTCATCACCCCCAGAAGGTTAAGACTTCAACTGATTGAGCTCCTCTTTCTGGTCACAAGGCTGTGAACAGCGTTTCGCTGCTAAACCAGTGAAGTGGGAAACACCTATTTGCATTTTAATGATTGGTTCTCTGGGAGAGAGCTGGTTCTTTGGATCCAGATTGAATAATTAGCATTGTCTCAGATGATAATATCTGTGAAGCTAGTGAGACTAGGAACCAAGTTTAGGGGAGGCTGGAGACCCCAGAATTCTGAGGCTGTGGATCCCTGCACTGCTGTGGCCTGTTTTCCAGAGAACACAAAAGTTTAATTGTGTATAAAATGTAGATCACCATTTCAGTATTGCTTACACTTTCTACGTCGTCTCAAGGTTTCTGAAATTTGGATGACTATGTTTTTATGAGATGAGAATGTTTAATGGGGTTTATTATTATTTACTGGTATCTTTCTACTGAGAATATACAGACCACTCAACTCTGAATGCTTGCAAGAGAGGGGGCGTGAAAGTGGGGGGGGTGTCATTTAGTGACTCAGATTCCTCTAAGCATTTGCAAGGGGACAGTAACCACAGTTATTCCCTGGGATGGAGACCCATTCCAAAACAAAACCAAAAAAAGCTTAAAATTTACTCAGAGCCATCTCATTTGTTAAAATAATTTTCTATAATAATTTAACAGTGAGACTGTCTCCATTTGTATCACTTCCCTAGTGGTTCCTGTTATCGTTTAGACCTTGGAAGTAACTGGATGTTATATAGCAAGAAGGTCACCTTCTCAGATCTTCTTGACATTGAAAGTATCTCTGAAGGTTTTGTATGATATAATCCATCACTTTAATATAGGAAGATAATTTAAGGGTATATGATCCTTTCCGAACTTTACTGACAGATACGTGATACCCCTTGCTTTTTAACAAGACCACAAGGAAAATTATGGACATTTGGTGGGACCACAGATGTCTGTTCATGCATTTGTCTATTTGTTTACACTTGTGGTTCGACCTGCCCTCCTACCTAATAGATTTTCTGATGTGGGAAGACAGATCTGATGCCTGGGGGGACTGAGGAGAACTTATTTGAAATCTACTATAATGTAATAACAATGTCTTATATTTATGTTTTTTAACCCAATTAAAACTAAGAAATAAAATAGGCTATTACGATATAAATTTGGCATGAAGGAATGTGCTACAGAAATGTTAGGATGGATTTTAGAATGAAAGATTTTTCAGTGATAGAGGCCTTAAGATTATAACTTCAAAGTAGTGGACCATTTGTGGTGGCAGAACTATACATTGGATCATTGGGAAAATCTTATTTGTAGAAATACCAGTCCAAAAACAAATGTAAGGTTAAGGAAAGAAATTCTCAAAAAGTTTAAAGGGAGGGATTTTCTTTCTAAATCTGAATTTTTTTTTTTTACTTTGATCATGTTGTTTTTAAATTGCATGTTGCTCCTGGAATTTTGGACAGACCTACAGACTCTTGTATTTTACTACAGATAGAATGAGTCCCAAATACCTCTTCTTTCTCCATAACCCATCAGTTGAGAAAAGGAGAATTTCCCCCGGTATGTATAGTGTTATGTTCTTGATTTTTTTTTAATACAAATAATCAAGATTTTCCCTGCAAGTGATTCTAAACAGTGGAAATTTCCACACTATTTTTGTACCTTAATTGAGAATGTGTCATCCTGAGATTTTAAGGCCCCTCAACAATTAGGGAAAATAATAAGGTAGCTTTTAGAAAACTGGGCATCAAAGGGTTTAGAGAGAAGCATTTCCATCCCTCCTTCCAGCTCTCACCCCCATCCATGGAAACGGGGGGCATTAATTCTCAAATACAACTCGTGCCTCTCTTGTTTTAAGATCATACCTTTTTAATTGTATGCTTTGGATAAACATCATTTTTTCTGATTGCTTTTCTTGGATGGTTAGTGGAAGATAACCACCACTTGTTAAGTTCTCCACATGTGCCAGGCATTCTAGAAAAAAAAAATTAGTGTTGCTTAGGAACTAAAGAATTCAACTAATTTTTGAGAGAAAACAGAACTCTGCTCCAGCCAATCTGTCTTCTAGGGCCTTAAAATGGTTTGTGTTATAGCGGAAATCAGAAGATATTGCCTAGGGTAAGACAGAGAATACTGTTCCTCATAAAAGTTTACGATAGGGGACATCAGAAAGCATGGAAGACTGTCCCGTCCCTACTACACACATAAAATCGCTGCATGATTTTATCAACATTTGCTTTCAGCACATAGTTGAACTTGAATGAAGGAAAGAGAGGGAATCGCTTAGGTGCCAAGAATTAGGAAAGGATTTTAAACCCGAGGGTAGGTGTGAGTCAAGGGACATTGGCCTCTGGGAAGTGAACCCCGAAGGGCACGGGGGTGGGCAGCGCGCTGACGCTCAGGCAGGTGAGAGACACTGGGTGCACCTGTGGGGCGGGGCTGGCGGGGAAGCTGGAACTGAGCCCTGGGAATGAAACCCGGAATCTCAGTGAGTTTCCCCATGTGTGAGAGAAGGACTGGAAAACACTGAGCCATGAAAGTATAAAGGAAGCTTATCACATTACCAGGGTCATGCATAGAATATGGTTACCGACAGCGTACACACACTCCAGGCACGGACGTGAAATCTGAATTTCTACCACCTGTGTCTGAAGGACCATGTGGTGAAATTAATGTGAACGTTGTTCCAGAAGCAGAAGCATTTAGGAGTCTGTCCAAACCTGACGGCTGTGGCAGAATCTAAATCACAAATTATCTGCAGGATCTTTGACAAAACAGGGCTCCAGGGGCTACTCCTCCACTTAAAAAATAACCCCAGCTTTAGATAAACATACAATAAAACATAACCCCTGTAAAGAAACTTTGGGAGTGAGAAAACATGATAGAAGGATGAGAATCAACAGACTTGCAGAGATGTTGGGTAGGCTTAAAATTACTAAAGAGATTTTCGAAAGGAAAATAAATCATAATAAAACAACTATCTGGTATGAAAACAAAAACGGATTAAAAAACAGTGTACCTAGAAACAAGAAATATCATTTAAATTCGCTACTGTGTCCGTATGTTATAAAGTGGATTTGACAGAGCTGAAAAGAGAATGAGCAAACTAGAGAAACGATGTGAGGATATTACCTAGAGTTTTGCATAAGCATATAAAAGATACTGTGGAGAGAAAGGAGACATTGCTCAAAGGAGGAAAGGCTGAGATTTTTCCATAACTGAAGCAACGGGCTGTGCCTCTTGATCTACAGACCACCAATACTGAAGCCAATAAATAAAGCACATTCATATCTTACAAAGTGAAACTTCAGAGTATGAGAAACAGGGCTTCCTGGTGGCTCAGTGGTTGGGGATCCGCCTGCCAATGCAGGGGACACGGGTTCAAGCCCTGGTCCAGGAAGATCCCATATGCCGTGGGGCAGCTAACCCCGTGCAACACAACCACTGAGCCTGCGCTCTAGAGCCCGCAAGCCACAACTACTGAGCCTGCGAGCTGCAACTACTGAAGCCCGCGTGCCTAGAGCCCGTGCTCCGCAACAAGAGAAGCCACCACAATGAGAAGCCCTCGCACCGCAATGAAGAGCAGCCCCCCGCTCGCCGCAACTGGAGAAAGCCCACGCACAGCAATGAGGACCCAATGCAGCCAAAAAAAATTAATTAATTAAGATAAACAAATTTTAAAAAAAAGAATATGAGAGACAAACAAATGATCTTAAATATAGCCAAAGAGAATATATAGGCTACAGTGACAGCAGAGGTTTACTGTCATCAAAATTGATGCTAGATGGCATTGGTGTTAGAGTCGTGTCTAAAGATTACTGAGAAAAATGAAAGGAGTAAGGAAGATGTCACATGTGCAACAGAAATCTCATTAGAAGAGGAATGAGGGAGAGAGAGGGGAAAAGGCTCAGATAACACAAAATACGAGAGAAGTGACTCAAGTATTTTTTCAGATAAATAAAATCATTATTTAACGATAAAAGGATACTGCTCTAAGAAGCTAAAACAATCATTACTTTAGAATAGACTGAAAATATGCAAAAAAAAAAGAGAAAAGAAAAACAGGATTACAATGAGAAACTGACAAATTCAAAATTCTGATGGGAGACTCCCTAATCTCAGTACGTACCCAGAATCTTGCAGGAGGAAGCTGGTTCCCCAGGGAGAGAGATGAGCTCTTAGGTGTTTCCTTTCCCCCCAGCATCCCTGCTGGGAAGCCTGTCTACTGACAGCTGAAGGGAGTTCTTGCCAAGGTCAAGGTTTAGTTCTCTGCTCAACCTCAGTCCTTTTATACTGTGGCTCTGTGGCCACAGCAAGTGCTTGCCCAAACGATCTGAGCTTTTATTGGAAATATTTGCAGAAATCCAGAACCCACTTGGCTTCAGGATGAAAAGAGATTCCTCTGGACCACATTCTCTCAGTGGAGCATCTCTGCCTTCCCTTCCCGGGGCCCCCAAAGCTCAGTGAACCCACCTTCCAGCCCCTCAAGTCTTTATAGCCTGAGGCAGATAAGTATCTATTCCTGAATTATAGGTCAGACGGTATCATTTCCTTCCTCAAATGGTGTCAAGGTTCCCTGTCATCTATAGGATGAACTCCACATTCAAAATCTGCCATAAACTTGCCCCATCTTGCGTTTCCCACCTCATGTAGCCACGAGTAACTCATGCACCCCCTGGATTCTGGTTGCCACATCCTAACGGAGGGCTCCAAGAGTGCACTTGGACACTGAAGGATTTGTGATGGACGGAGGTTGGAGGAGGGCTGGTGGGGACCGTGTGTGTGTGTGTGTGTGTGTGTGTGTGTGTGTGTGTGTGTGTGTGTGTGTGTGTGATGAGCAGAGGGGGGGATCAAGGGACACACAAGGGGCGGCTGGCATTTGTTATCCCAGCAGAGGTTAGTTTTGCATGTACGGGGGAGAGGAGGCTTGCAATATATTTGTGTTAAACATAGAAAAGTCTAGAAAAGCCTTCAAGGACCAGCTCGAGCTCCATCTCCCTGCTGCAGGGTTCTGGGTCCTCTCCATCACCCATGGGCACTCACCCTCTGGGATCTTCCATGCCTTGTTGTGCTTCCTGTTAGCCTTCCTCCCATTCTTTTTTCTCCAGGGATACCTGTTGGAGCACAGTGTGTGCCAGACTTGGAGCTGAGTGCTGATTTGTAGGCACTCTGAGCACAGGAGCTGTGTCACTTCATTTTACATCCCAAAGTGCCAGTTGCATATTTCTGAACCAAACGCATAAAGCTAATCATTAGTATATCTGGTCTTATTGCCAACAAAGGCAGTTATGTAAGCTTTGCTCAGAGGTGAAGCTACAGCTATTAAATATGATAAAATAGAGTGAAAATGGGGATGAATTGCACATACCATCTGGTGTCTGAGACTCTGTCACAATTATGCCGAATGACATAAAATGCACAAAGAACCCTAATTTGCAAATTTCTCATTTTTTTTAGATTATCCAATATCTGAGATTCAGGCATTCAGCTGGCACTGAAACAATTTTACCTCGTTAATTTGCTCAAGGAATAAATAAGTATTCTATGTTTCTGGTCACCAGATAATTTAAATATCAGGTTTCAGGTTTCCAACGTGTAGGTAAAGTACTGTCTTTTCTTGCCGCTAAACTTATGCCTATTCTTTGCATTCTGAAGCATATTTGGGAGGTGAAAGCACACACAGAATATATGAATGTTGAGAAGCGCCAAATTACTATTTCTAGTAATTCATAATAAACTGCTTTATAATATTGGAAAAAATGGACAAAGAGAGAAATTTAACATGAAGACAGGCTCTGACATTTGTTTTTCATGTTAGAATGTCGCCACCTTGAAAGCAAGAACTTTGTTTTAAATTTTGAATATCGTTCATGTCACCTCAGGGTCCGTGCATAAAATACCCGAAATTTAGGCTGTCTTTTGGTTGATCTGAATCAGTATCCTTGAGAGAATTCTTTCCATCTTCTTAAGCTCTGGGAACACGAAGAAGTGGAGTGCTTTTATTTCCTGAGAATGAAATGTCCGTGCAGAGGTTAAATGAGCTCCTCTTACTACCTCTTTTCCTGTAATTTTCTAACCCTGAGTTTTATGCTGTACACTGGCAAACGTTGTAAGAATCCTTTGGGGAGTCTCATTCTGATGTGCTGAGTACCAAGGCACTTTCAAAGACAAAGAAGCGTTTCTGTGCCTTGGACCTTCAGGCAGCGTTGGCTTCATGGCACAATGGCCGTCCCAGTGCCACCAGCCCTGTAAATGCACTTTCTCCCGTGGATCCACAGGGCAGCAGGAAGGCCCTGACAATCAGTGAGACAAGTCTTGGAGGTAGACAGAGGCAAGGAGAAGGTGTGATTGAGCAGCAGGGCTTCTGATTTGGATGTAATCAAGGGCTTCTGGGCAACTGCTTCTGGGCAACTGCCTATGCTCTCACTCCTCTGTCTGCCCTTCTCTCCTGACTGTGTTTGAGACTTCATTCCTGCCTTTCTCCTGGATTTTCTTCATTTTCCTGCCTGCATTTCACAAGCATTCAGTGAGTCCCAAGACTCTGTACTGGGTGCCAGGAAGAAAAGCTGGAGGGTGTTCCAACCCGGATAGAGTTCTTTGAGCTCTGAGAATGTGCTGGAAAGACCGTCCATCATGGGGCCGGAGCGTCTGTCATCAGCGTTTCACAGAGGAGATGATGTGAAGCCTTTGGTTTGACCTTTCTCCAATACTTGCCCCAGGGTTTGTGTTTACAGGTTTGGCTGGGTTTAAGGTATTGCTTGTCTTTTAAGTGACTGACAGAGGTGAGAAAGCCTTCTTGCTGAATCCCTTGTTGTTATTAATGATATGTATTCATAATTTTGCTTTTCTCTCTGATTGTTACATCTCATTACCAATGTTATGAATAACAAATTATTGAGATTTTTACAGCGCCTATCACTGTAGAATAACCTTGGAGGTAAACTTCCCAACATAGAATTACTGTGTCCTCCCCCAACCGATCTTGTGATCAGATGACCCAGAACTCAGGGTATGGACCTACAAGTTGGCGAAATGCTTGCAAGGGACACCGTGTTTTAAAAATAGGACAGTTGCTGTGGTGTCATGGGCAGATCAGTGATCTTGGAACCAAAAACGCAATCTAGATGTATGACTCATTTTCTAAAAATGTTGAGCTAGCCGTGGTTCTGTCTTCATGGGATTCTCGAGGGGCTCTTGTGAGATGACATGTAGGGAAGGGATCGTTAGAGCTCATGTTTTCCTGGCTGGAGAGAATTCTCAGGAAAGGCCTTACTCAGCAAACCTGCTGCAGATGATGGGCTTTTTTCCATTTCTCTTTATTTTTCCTATAGTTTCCCATTAGAAATGCCCCCTCACATCACCGTAGACACACCGTCTTCCCTTCAGCTCAGCTCACTCTTGACTGTAATACAGAGCTTCCCCGCCTCCACCCTCCATGCACCATGGGTGGTTTTGTTTCCTGAAGATTGTGTGGGCCTCATCTCAGCAAAATGGGAAAGGACGTGCAGGTGCAGGGGCGGGGGGCTGTGTTAAAAGGAGTAGAATTAGGGACACGGGAGCTACTCAACTATATATACGGAGTGAGTGGAGTCAGGAGAGTTCAGACCTGCTGGAACATGTTTCTCTGAGACTAAAAATGGAAAGAAAAGGAGGATATACAACATGGGCAAGGGAGAGCCCTTCGACAGATGTTATTATTGATCATCACAACTTCATTAACTAATAGGATAAAAAATCACTGGCTTTGCCCGTAAATATAGTTTTTGAAATACATGCCTTTTTTGACTCCTGCCTTGTATCCAAGGTTATCAACTTTCCTGGGGAGAAATACAGGCTCTGTGTCCAGTAGAAGGAGAGTCGGGCCAGGAATCAGGAGCCAGCGTCCCAGCTTCTTTCCGTGGATGGAAGCGTGAGCTTTCGTGAGAAGCTGCCCTGTGGACCTGGTGTTCTCAGCCTAAGATTTCCCAAGTTGTGTGTCTGCACACACGTGCACGTCCACAGACTAAAGTCTTGGTTTCAAGTGTCTCCATTTTATTTTCTAGATACTCTGCACGAGCGTCAATGGTTTCCATGACATTTCACATCATTGGCCTTTGATTTAGTGAGACTCTGTGTCTTGCTATTAGACGTGTGGTTATGAAGGCAGGTGGGAGCTAATTGTTCGAAACCGTGCTGAGGGCTGACCCACTTCCTGTTATTGGAGTTCATGATTCCTCCACCTCGTCGTGAAATTGATGACAATTTTGGCAGATTCACTATTACCAGACTAATTAATAAATTGTTACTTAAACAAACTAATGATAAATGTACAGAGTAAAAATGTGTGAAAAGGAGGGAAAAGAATATAAATTAGGAATACAAGACTAGAACTAAACAGGTTTTGGAACAAATCCAACTTTCTCCCTTTAAATAGACCTTGAACAAATTGTGCAACTTCACTGAGGCTGAAGTCTTCATCTGCAAAATGGGTAATATGGTATCCACCTTACCGGGCGCTTTCACGATTATAGTGATTAGCATAGTGCCTGGTACCTCGTAGGGACTCAGCGACGTGTGTGTTTTGTTTCGCTGTTTACTTCTTTGCTCAGTTGTCGATTATTCTGTGTTTTTATTCGATGTATATTTGTCAGGTGTGATTCTAGGTGTTGGGGAAATACAGGATGAGGAGACAGTTGTGCATCTAAAGAAAATCTGAGAAAGTGACAGTTGTAATAAATAGCTGCAGATAAACCAGTAGTTGTAACGATGATGATGATGATGAATCCGTTGTTTCATGGAAAGTTGTTCCCAGTTATAGTAAAATGTGGCTCGTAAGGTGAAGAGGTAGTTCAGGGTACGCAGAGAATGGAAGTTGCAGAGAGGGAATCTTTTTATTTATTTATTTATTTACATTCTCGGGCTTTTCTAAGAGGTCGCTATAGAAACCCTTCACCTCCATCTGCTAGAACCACTGCCCTTCCTCGACAGAAGAGAGACCCCATCAGATGGATGCATCGCTGCCCTGGTGGTGCCTGTGTCATAGCCCCTGTATCAGCGCCTGGGCTAACGCCTGGCACAGAACAGAAGGGCGGTAGATGGTGTTGACTCCGTTGGGGTCACTCACTGTTAGTCACCAACAGATTCAACAGGGAACCTGCACCAGAAGAATCCCCCCCATTTGTCCTCCTGACACTGTTAAAGGCTAGAGAGAAAAGCAGAGAATCTGCGTATAAGTGCACCTTCCATCAGTCCTTCCAGACCTCACCGTCCTCGGCGTTTGGTCTGGGAGGGGCATCGGGTGGGAGAGGTGTAGGATGTGGTTGGATCTTTCTCAGAAATGCTCGGTGACCCTGAGTAGAGTGAAATTTCCATTTGGGTCTTTCTGGGAATGATTAGTTGGGGAGTCTCAGGAATACACCTGAGAGCAGTCCATAGAGGCGTAAACTGGATCGACACTGAGGAGGGGACCTCAGCTTTGATACAGACTCCACATTACAGTTTGATTGGGTTATATATATACGTTGACCTGATATGACTCTTTTAACAGGCCTGCTTATTATTGTTTTTTTTTTAAAATAATTCTTTATTTATTTTATTTTTGGCTGTGTTGGGTCTCTGTTTCTGTGCGAGGGCTTTCTCCAGTTGCGGCAAGCGGGGGCCCCTCTTCATCGCGGTGCGCGGGCCTCTCACTGTCGCGGCCTCTCTTGTTGCGGAGCACAGGCTCCATACGCACAGGCTCAGTAGCTGTGGCTCACGGGCCTAGCTGCTCCGCGGCATGTGGGATCCTCCCAGACCAGGGCTCGAACCCGTGTCGCCTGCATTGGCAGGCAGAGTCTCAACCACGGCACCACCAGGGAAGCCTGTTTATTATTGGTTTTGAATAATGAAATTAGAGTGATTTCAATTTTCTCCGTTTTCTCAAATTCTGAAATAGTTACTTAGGTATTGTGAAGCAAAAATAAGGAAGTTACATAATCAGATTTAAGAAGTAATTAGAATATCATCATTTTGGGTGAAACATGAGATAAATCGAGTTCAAATTGATATCTCTACAGTCAACCCTCGTTTTGGGTTTGGGGTTAGAGCCACTCATGTGAGTCAGTATATGGAGATGGTCTATGCTGTGTGAGGACGTCGAGCCAGGGGACAAATGTCATCTAGTGGAAAGAAGGGCACGTACATCATATAAATGCCGTAAGATTTGTAACTTTCTGTTATGATCGTGCCAGAGAAACAGCAAATAATTTCAACTGTGAGAGGAATAATCAATTGTCCGACGCTGGACGTGGGAACAGCATCTGAAACAAATGGTGAGCTGGACCCTAAAAGAGGACAAAGACTTAGGATCCATGGTGTTGGGTTTGAAGGGGCTGTAGGACTCAGATGACAGGCAGCTTTCGGTATCAAGCTGCAGATTTTTCGTATAGCTCTTCAAGGGGGCCCATGAGCCGTAGGTGTGCAGAACTTTTGAGAGTGTCTGTATATGCTTCGGGGCAAAAGGACATAGAATTTTCATCAATTTCTCATAGAGGTTTATGACCATGAAAAGGTGAAAAGAGCTATGAGTGTGGGGAACCTGGAAGGGAAGATTCCCAGTCTGTTCATATTTCAGTGCTCTGTGTGTCCATCTCCACCTTGGGTCTCTGACGAAACCCACTTGACCCCTGGGAACTGACCTTCGTCCTGCTCGCTTCTGAATTCCCCCTCAGGGCCAGCCCTTACGACAAGAGAGAGTAAGTAATACGTCCAAATAGCTGCTGTGAGCGAGTTTTGTCTGTCTGGATGGATGTGGTTGGGTCACGTTGGAGACAGGCCTTCACCTGGACCACAGATACTTACCCCGCACCCTGGGTACCGAGTCGCTGGGCGTGGGATGGCCTGGGGAGCTCCTGCCTTGAGCAGGGCAGGAGACACCCAGCTGCCGAGTACTCACTTGGGGAACATAGGCACCTCGGTCCCCCAGAGCTTCTAATGAAGAGCGAGATCCAGGATGCTGACCCTTGGTCCTCTTACCCATCTGACCCTCACGGTAGCTGAATCACAGCTGGTATCACTTCACTGAGTTTACACTCCAGAGGGATGATCAGGAGATAAGGCCCCTTGGTTCCTGGATGCACGTGTGCACGGTGGGGCAGGAACATGTAATTGTGTTAGTTGATGTGTCCTGCTGCAGCTCTGTGATGTGCAAAGAGGGCTCCATCTTTTCCAGAAGGCTTCTTAGCTTTCTACAGATCCTTGGAGTTTACTGCATAAAAACATTGGTTTGAATTTGAATTTAATCCAAATTCTCAAGCCAGTATGAATGCTTTAACTCAGAAGCTGTTTTTAATGAACTGGGATATATACTGCATGTTAAATTAAGATAAACTTGTTGTAGAATTCCCAGTGAGGTAAATGGGATTCTGTTCAAAGAGTAAAGCTAGAATGACATTGATGTATAAATCCAAATGGGGAACTTTAAATGAATTTTCCGGAGTTTAGTACTTTTGTATATAGCTGAGAATTGCTCAGACTGTGGGCAACTGGCTATATACTTATTAATATTCCTTCTGATTTTGAAATCAGTTCAAAACCTGAGTCATTCAGTAACCATTTTTCATATATGAAAGTCTTGTCAATTTCAATAATAGCTTTGTGATAAAATCATTTATAATGCTGTGATGTCTCAGCCTAATAGCACTATGTTTATCACTTCTTAATTTGCATTTGTCCGATTTTTTACGTGGAAAATGCATTTTTAAATTATACTTCAATGTGTCTAAGAGATAAGATTATTTAAAATAGTAACTGTTCTCTCTCCAAACGTCAGTGTGCTGGAATGAACACACACACACACACACACACACACACACATATGTGAACATAAGGACAGGTCACATGTATAGAAACATAAAACATAAAATGAGTGTCTTTGGATTCATTTTCTGAGGTAGTTTTAAAATTTTTGTTGTTGTTGTTGCTTTAGTAGTGGTCCAGCTCAATTAGACCTAAGAATCACATACCTAACGCTCAGGCTAATAACAAGAGGAGAAAAGAAATTCCCTTTGCTCTTAATTTATTGACTTAACAATGCTCCATATTTCTTTAATTTCTTCATTAGGGAACTTTTATTAGATACTCTTCACGGATCCTTCCCAAAACCGCAGTACTAACTGTAGCAGCCATGACTACACACTCCCTACAGGCTGCCTCGTGTTCAGCATCTTACATCTATCAGACTTGCTTCTCTCTATTTATTCCTTAGTCACCATCAGAAATAGAGCAGTGAGGTTCCGAACCCAGTCGCATGTGATCCGTGAGAGCCTGGATCTGAATTTAGAGCCATCTGACTACAGCACCAGGATCTGGCGTCTTCCTGAATGACACAGAAGCATCTCCGTCGTTGTATACAAAAAAGCTCTGCTTATGAGTTTATAAGGAAAGGCTCGAAGTAAATAACTGCCATGCTAGGGCCTCTGGAACTTTGTCCCCAGTCCAAAAAGAGAAAAACACATATAAGATAAATTCCATTATAAAATGATGATTTGGGGAGACAATAATAATTAGGACTAAAATGAAGTTTGCTTTTCATAAAAACATCAATATTACCCTTTTCGAAGTGTTCATTGATTTAGGTTTTCCGTATGTAAACGCTGTTTGTTAATTTTTCTAATCATTTTATGTTGTCCTATTGCAAAAGAGAACCACCACCAAATAGAAGTAAGGAAAATGAAAACAGAAGTCATCCGTCCCCCCAGGCCGTGTCTGAGCCCGTGGCACTTGCTTCCGGGGGGCGTCCTGGGAGGAGGGGCGCTGAGTGAGTCCCCCCGTCCTGTCCTGTGACCCTTCACCTTGCTGTGCTGTGTGTTATTGACATGGCTTAGCCTGTATTTTGCCCGGAAAGTGTGTTCCTTGCTGGAACGCTAGGTGCAGTGTAAGCGCTGGTCTGAGTAGGAGCCCAAGGTTGTGTCTGACTTTCCATCACCTTCCAAAGGAGCCCTCCCTCACTCCCGCCTTCCTCTTAGCAAGTCTGTTCTGGAGTAAAACAAACCACTAGGACTTAACTTTATGGCCCGGTTTTGTTGGTTTACTTGAACTGTACTGTTGATGACAAACATAAACTAGATTTCATTGCTTAATTGATGTATTTTCTATCAGTGAAAATTATTTGTGTGTCTTGGAAGGAGAAAGGAGACGTTATAATTCTCTCATGAAAATGAATATAATTAAGTGTTCATTTTACGGCTTTTCACTTCGTACCAGGGTTTTTGAGGACGTCCTAAACATGGAAGAGACATGTTTGTGTATTGACTCTAAAGCACACGTCTTTCCTCATGATCTGCATTTTCACTTGCTGTGACTTGTGATGCTATATTCCATAGCATTAGATATGCTTTGAAGTATCACTTTTAGTGGTTACATATTATTGCACTGTATCGGTCCACTGTGATTTATTGGATTAATCCCCTTTTAATGGAAATTTAAGCTGTTTCTAATCTTTTTACTCATATAAATGATACCTTCATGAATATATTCATAGCTTTATCTGTATGCTCATTCATGATTATTTCCTGAGGGTAAATTCTAGAAATCCTAGAAATACAATTGTTAATTCAAAGTGTGGTTACCTGATTAATGAATATTTGGAACACAGGAGTGATCTGTCACACATGCTTCCTTCCCATCCTGAAGCCAAGGGCACGTCTGCACAAGTGCAGATGTTCCACCAAACGTTCAGAAGCTCTATTATTTACTATTGTTATTAATTCACAGATACCTAGGCAACCTGTTTTTAACAGGCTCCACAGCAAGCACTAGGGGTGCAGAAAGAATCAGAGCAGGGAGATGCAGGGAGATGTACATATATCAAGAGGTATATAAAATAAGAAGTATATGCTGTGATAGACATATGTATAGTGTCCAAAAGGGAATGGCCCATTTTGCCAGGAAGCAAGTGGATTATAGAAAATGATCATAATAGGGGTGAGTCTTGAACTTGGTGGAGAAAGGTGTCCAAGTGTGAGCCAGGCAGGTAGGCGGGGTGGGGACCTCCAGGTGGGGTGCAGCTGTGGCAGAGCTCAGGGATGGGGACCGGCCAGGCTCACTCACCAGGTCACATTACATCAGCGGCTACAGCCTGTTTGCTCCCAAGCTTGACTCTCCTCAAATTCACGTGCAGTGTCCTCCGTCTCCCCAGATACTGCGCAAGGAAAGTTAAATAGACGTGTCCGTAAACAGGAGGACTTGTGATGGAAAACGTCTCTTGAATCGCAGTTCATTTAACGCAGTTCCGGACTGGGTGTCGGGAGGGAGGTTGTACAGATAGGAATCATCAAACTGCTTTCGGGGCAAACCAGTGACTGCGCTTAATTGGCCTGAGTCAGCAGTAAGTTTTTAACGGTCTCTTCCAATTCCAGCGTTCAGGAGACACGGTCTTTCCGTTTCCCATTGACTCCGATAAACACCACGTTAGATCAGATACAGGAGCCCCGCTCAGGCGGCGCACATGTGGAGGGAGAAAGGCTGTGTGGTTCTCTGTCTGCCGCCGAAGACCCGGCTAACCCCAGACAAGCCACGAGTCCCCGGGGTCCTCAGTTTATTTACACGGAAAAGGAAGAGGAAAACCTCTGTACCTTGTGAGATCTCTTCCAGTTCCAACACCCGATGCCGATGAGGCGTGGCCCCTGGCTCCAGGGAGCCTAAGCTGAGACTCCACTCTCCGTGTCGTTTGCTTAATCTTGAACATGGTCAGTACTCGATTATTTTTCTTATTGTTGGCTGAGGGAATAAATGCCAGGAAGAATCAATGAATCACAGTACAATTAAATCCTCATGCGAACTTAAAAAAATATTTATTTGTTCACTGGTGCTGTCAATAACTTGATGGATTTTGAAAGTTCAGGTTTTAATAAAGATGATATAGTTCTTTAAAAAAACTTATTTTAATATTTTTAAACTAACAGTTATTTCATGTATGCTGCACAATAAAATGTAAATTTATCATAAAAAAGATATATTTCTTTAGTCAAGCCGTGGGTGTATTGAAGTAAAGAGATCTCTGTGTATCTGATTGTATTCGGGTTAAAAATGCTGTATCTGTCCCCTCTACCTAATCAGTGGTGATACCATCCTGTCTTTATATTTTATGCATATTTGGTTATAACGTTTGATAACTGAAATGTGTGACGAAGATCCCTTTGACAATGAGAAGCTTAAAGCCGTACAAGTGCTTCACTGTTCATTTGATTAAAATAGGAGCCCCGCTCAGTCTTCTCAGAGAAGAAGACATTAGAAGGTATTTATACAGAAGTGTCCTTCACGTTGATAAACCCGTGACTATTATACAGAAGTGGTTTCTTCCATTTCAGACTGGGAGAAAGAATATGTAGAAAAATAACAGTAATTGGGAGGAAATGAACCTTATTCACCCCAGGGAATAGATTTTAACTGCATAAATTTGCAAAATAGGAACAAAACAAGCAACAAAAGCAAAAATAGACAAGTGGGACTACATCAAACTAAAGAGCTTCTGCACAGCAGATGAAACCATGAACAAAACGAAAAGGCAACCTACTGAATGAGAGAAAATATTTGCAAGCCATGTATCCAATAAGAGGTTAATATCCAAATTATAAGGAACTCATATAACTCAATAGCAAAAAAAATCTGAATAAAAATGGGCGTAGGGGCTTCTCTGGTGGTGCAGTGGTTGAGAATCCGCCTGCCGATGCAGGGGACGCGGGTTCGTGCCCCGGTCCGGGAAGATCCCACGTGCCGCGGAGCGGCTGGGCCCGTGAGCCATGGCCGCTGAGCCTGCGCGTCCGGAGCC
>NC_041233.1:109945526-109969368 GCF_002837175.3 Physeter macrocephalus
AAAAAAAAAAAAAAAAAAAGGGCATAGGCGCTGAATAGACATTTTTTTTCAAAGAAGACATATAGGTGGCCAATGGGTACATGAAAAGATGATCAACATCACTAATCATCAAGGAAGGATGTGGAGAAAAGGGAACCCTTGTTCACTGTTTGTGGGAACGTGCAGCTGCTATGGAAAACAGCACGGAGGTTCCTCAAAAAAAAATTAAAAGTAGTCCTACCATATGATCCAGAAATTCCACTCCTGGGTATTTATCCAAGGAAAATTAAATCACTATCTCAAAGAGATATTTATATCCCCATGTTCATTGCAGCATTATTCACAATAGCCAAGATGTGGAGACAATCTACGTGTCCATCGGTGGAAGAATAAATAAAGAAAACGTGAGATGCGCGCGCGCGCACACACACACACGCACACACACAGTAGTGCTAATTATATGAGGGGATGGAGGTGTTACCTAAGCTTACTGTAGTAATCACCTCGCAGTATATATGTATATCAAATGGTCCTGTTATCCATCTTAAACTTACACAATGTTAAAGGTCAATTATATCTCAATAAAGCTGAGAAAAACAAAAAACAGTGTTTTTCCGACTGATACTTGTGTGAAATTGCAGTTGAGAGGTGTCACTCGTGTGGTTTGACAGTCATACTGTGGTAATTTTAAACTAGAATTTCCCAATCTCAAAACTCCTTCGTAAAAACAACTTTAAAGTCTTGATTATTTTGATATCAGAGTTTGTCAGCTCACTGATTTTACTCTCCAGAATGTTCTCCAACTCAACTCCAGTTCAGTAAAATGGTACAAACCTGCTGCGGGTGGGCCTGTTTTGAGCTTTGGCCCCTGTGAACACGTAGACATGTACACATGATGCCTGTCCTAACTGAATTTATCAACAAGCAGGCAAGTTAGACATGTCCAAACCTATGGTTCAAGACAGAAATAAGAGTCCTAATCAACATACAGAGAGTGTGCTCTGGAGGGAAATTGGAATTCTAGGCATATGAGGTTTTTTATTACCACATAACAATTACCATAAACTTGGCAGCCGAAAATAATGCACGTTTATTGGGTCACAGTTTCTGTGCATCGGGGGTCCCGGCTTAGCTGGGTCTCTGGCAAGACTTCAGTCAAGGTGTGCCCAGGGCTGACTTCTCACCTGTCCGGGGGCCCCAGCAGTGCCTTCTCCCAGGCTTACCGAGCTTGCTGGTAGGAATAACCCCTGAGGCTGTAGGATTCACGGCAGCTTCAAAGCCACGTTGGAGCCAGGGAACCCAGGATGGAGTCTTCCATCCTGGTGGGACTCACCCGCAAGAGCGGCATCCCTCGCCTTGGCCACCCTCTGTTGGTGAAGTCCAAGGCACAAGTCCTGCCCTCAAGCGAGGGGAGGCGAGAACACCCCGAAGTGAGGGTCCCTGGGGCCACGTGGAGGCTGTCCACTGCCCCAGGGTGAAGAAGCAACATGAAGAAACTTCTCCACGTCGAGAGCCCAGAATTGCGTATCTCTGAAGGCTGCTCGCTTAGGGGTCTGGTGGTCCTTGAGTTCTCTCCCTGTGACCTGTCTTCTCTCCGACTTTCCTGGGATACTTGGCCTCGGAGGTTACCTCTCATTCAGCTGTTTCTAGCGGGTGGTTTAGCTATCCCTGGGGCTTCCTCTCCGGGGGCCAGGCTTATCGATCAGATCCCAGGCCAGTGCCTAAGGATTTCAGGCAGCCGTGTACTCCACTTACAATCTGTCTACACCCCATCCCTTCCACCTCTTGCCTTGACATGAATATTTAACTGAGGAAAACCTAGAGGTCTACCTGAGTCGCAATATGTATTTGTTTATATCCATTTAGTTCACAGACAGGCATTGATTTTCCTTGTGTCAGAAAGACAGACCCCTCTCTAGGTATTTAGACAGAGAGGGATTTAATGGGAGGAATTAAGAACAGGTAATGGCGCGGGGTTAGAAAAAAGAGGCAGGATTATGGACAAAAGGTGAAAAGAAGGTTCATGGGAGAAGTGACATGTGATAGGTATTTTTTGTTTGGTGGGGGTGGGGAGGGGCCACGTGGGCTGAGCTGTGAGTCGTGGGTGTGGAGGGCGGAGGGGGCGGGGCGAGCGGGCCGCGAGGCTGGAAGGGAGCTCACGCCAAGCTCTGTGCCCCCTCGTGTTTGCAGATGCCACCTGTCACGCAGAGGTTCTTAACTGGGGCCCGTGAGGACATCGCCCACCCCTGACACGACAGTCAGGAGTCTTGTGAGCCGTCTTCTGGGGAACAAGTCCACTGCTAAAAGCAGAAGCTGTAAGGGGAACTTGGGTTTGGAGTCGCTGGGCGTGGGCTGGGAGTCTCAGCGACAGCTCTGCGACCTTGGCCGAGAAATGACCTTGCAAGTTTCCTCCGTAAGATTAGGATCATGACAGTTTCCAGCTCAGAGAGTGTTGTCAGATTTAAATGAGATTATGTGTGTCAAGTTTTTATCATAATGCCCGCCACCTAGTAATAATTTAATTTTAAAGATATGCATAAATATCATGGGTTTTTAAATTAGTCTGTATTCTATAAATGGCTAAGCAGTGCTGACGTAGCAACCTCAGAAGGCGCATACCTGCCACGGCTTAGGTTTGTGTTTTGAGTCAAGGGCCTCCGTGCCCAAGGAAGTTTGCAGGTTAGCTTTTCCTGTCATCGTGACCTTGATGTTTCCCTGCCCTTTGGACGCCCCAGATGGCGTATAGGGGCTTAAGGCCGGGACCTGCTCCCAGGTACCTGCGCCTCCCCTCCCCCTCCCCCCGGGTGCTGGCTGCCTCACATCCGACCCCAGGCAGCCCGTGGGACCAAGGTCACTGCGGGGCTGAGGTCACGGCAGGGCCGAGCCAGCCTCCAGAACAGAAGCACGTTCTAGGCTTGACCAGTGCTGGGCCCCGCATTGTTTTCACCGGGAGCTTTAAATTAGCACGTGGACAGAGAACAGCACCAGGGGTTCATCCTGAGATCCAGCCCCCCGGGGTCCGTCGATCTGACTGGCTAAGGCGGAGCCCCTACTGCGGCCGCTTCCCCAGGAGTCTGGCTGAGGGAAACGGTAGCACAGACGTCTGTAAGGGAGAGTCGGTGCCCATCACCTTGTCTCTGATCCGCTCTGGGAGGAGCTTCAGCTCGACAGCAGGAGCGTCTGTGACGATGCTCGTCACTGTGAATTAGTGGACGCAGGGAGCTTGGAGCGAGAGGGCGTGACCCTGTCGCACACCTGCTGGCCCGTGCTTGTGACCCTTGTGTTGCCCTCCAGTGTCCCAGCCTGTTCCTTTTTTTTTTTTTTTTTGCGGTACGCGGGCCTCCCTCTGCCGCGGCCCCTCCCGTTGCGGAGCACAGGCTCCGGACGCGCAGGCCCAGCGGCCACGGCTCACGGGCCCAGCCGCTCCGCGGCATGTGGGATCCTCCCGGACCGGGGCGCGAACCCGGTTCCCCTGCATCGGCAGGCGGACGCGCAACCACTGCGCCAGCAGGGAAGCCCCAGCCTGTTCCTTTTGTTAAGGAAGAAGCAAGATCCTTTGGGTATAACGTGTTTGTTTTAATTTATTGAATGCAAGTTATTTTAAAATAAGATATAGTAGCTGATTCACTTTGTTATACAGCAGAAACTAACACACCATTGCAAAGCAATTCTACTCCAGTAAAGATGTTAAAAAAAATAAATAAATAAAATATAGCTATATCTCCCTTTTGCTCCACTGGAAAGATGAATTACTTCAGTGGCTGCAAAAGACAGTTTATTTCAGCCCTGATGCTTGGTTCCGCTTTGTTATAATTTCTAGTTTTCTGTTTGTCATTTTTTTTTAACTCCAGAAAATGACGATGATACTAGGAAGACTCTTACTGAATATTCAATTTTCTTTTAGTAAGAATTCTCTCTGCCACCTAACAGGCATCTTGAAAATGTTCATACACTGTGGACTTCTGATTCTGGGACTCTATCTCTGGAAATAAGTAAACACTCAGAAAAAGCTTTAATATTAGCATGTGTATTGCAATCTTATTAGTAAAAGCAAACAATTGGAAACTACTAAAGTGTGATAGTAAGGGGGTGGCTGTTACACCACATAGCATCCATGCAGTGAAATCATATATATCCTTCCAAGGTGGTGCTTTAGAACATTTATAAAAATATGGGAAATGCCATAGTGTACGTTTTTAAAGTAGCATCACTAAATAATCCATAGATGAAGTATAATGATGTAGAAAGTGATCAAAAATTTCAACATGGAACTCTAGCTTCTTGTGTTTTCTCCTTCCTTCTTTTTCATATATCCCAAATTTTCTAAAATAAGTGTGTGGGTTATTTTCTTTAAAGATTTTTTTGATGTGGACCATTTTTAAAGTCTTTATTGAATCTGTTACAATAGTGCTTCTGGTTTATGTTTTGGTTTTTGGGCCGCAAGGCATGTGGAATCTTAGCTTTATGACCAGGGATCGAACCTGTACCCCTGCATTGGGAGGTGAAGTCTTAACCACTGGACTGCCAGCGAAGTCCCAGTTTGTGGCTTATCAGTGGGAAAACCTGTTTAAAAATTACTATCGCCCAGTCCCTAGACCAGCAGGGAAGTCGTACTACACGCATTCTGAACTGCAGGACTTTTTCATTCGAGTAGCTAAGTACCCTGATTTCTAGAACAAATGCTGGTGGCCACATAAGCAGTTCTCCGGGGGCTTGTATTTTCAGTAGAGATTTTCTAAATTGCTTCAAAGAGACCCGTTAAAATGATCCTGTCACATCACTGAGGCCCCGCATGAGAAGAAGATGCAAGAGAACGCAGGCTTACCCATCTCGGTACCGTTTCCAACATCAAGTCAAAGAAATAAGGATGCGCTCCAAGAAAAAAATGATGGTCTGGATACGAAGGGAGACCTGCCAGCTTGCCCCCTTCGGGGTCGGCCCGTTTCTCTCTATTCCTTTAATTGCTCTTCTGTTCGCACCAAAACCTTGTTCCCTCCCCGGCTGTGTTCTTGACCTTCCAGGCTTCTACTCACCTCTTCTTGCCTTCCCCTCTCTCTGCAGCAAATTCCCAGGGCTCAGCGACCTGAAAGTTGCCTTATTTACTTTGCTTTTGGTGTTCGGCCGAAATTTAGCAGAGTTACGTAGAGCACAAACTCCACCAGATAAGGCAGTTTCCCCATAAAATCTGACGACGAGAACTTACATTTGCGTCACAGATTTCATTGATCACCTTCTTAACGGTTTCCGTGGTGGAATAAGAATATAAGCAGATGAAAAAACTATTTTTAGTTAAAACATCTTCATATCTACCATATGAATGGTTGGTCCCAGTATTCATTGTTGGAAAAACGGTTGGTGCATTTTTTTCTTTTTTAAAAAAATGCCTTGTGATTCATTATTCTGAGTCACATTTCAAAAAAGCCACTAACGAGTGAACGTAATGTTGTGCATTTAGATTAGCTGTAGAAGATATTTTGAAAAGATGCTTATAAATAGAAGTTGCCCAAGAGATGATACAAGGCGTGCTTCGGCTTTGCATAAATATTTGGTGTCGTGGTATTGTAGGATAATAGCAGGCTACCGTCCAGCTACACAGACAATGAGATACATCTTTTTGAGGAAAGAATTCCGCTGATTCATATAAAAAGTAGGGCTTTTTTAAGCCAAGAAAAATAGCTTGTAAACAGGGAAATTTTTATGACATGTGAGACACCATAAATACGCCTTAAGTATTTCCATTTTTGACTTGTCCGCTGACATTTTTCTTTTAGATCGACAAATACAGTATGCAGAAATCAAAATGAAAAGAGGTTTCAGGAAGGGTCTCCGGGGCCAACAGGAGCCGCATCAGTTCTCTGCCGTCTAAGAGCTGGGCTCTTAGCCTTAGTTTTCTCGGCGTATAAAATGAAGAGAACAGCCTATATTCAGAACCTGGAGCTGTGATTAGAACAATGCAGGGGCTCGAATGAGTATCGGCTCTGTGGTTTCCACACCCACACCCCCTCCTGCCTTTCCGGTGATGAAGTCCTCGTGTGCTTCGGCCTCTAATCCTGCTCTCGACGGGCCACCTGCAGCTCCTTCAGTGCCAGGAGAATCTCACCGTGTTTCAGGGGCATGAACGGGAGAGACTGGAATTTTAATGCATATCGATCTTCAGAGTGTGTCTTCCGTGCACTGTACTGGACCCCTCCCCGCGTGTCTGTGAATTCACCCCATCTTCACGGCGGAATTAGAGCGCTTTAGACAATGTGGGGAAAGTGCCTTGATTTGCACAAACGTATGCGAGAAGAAAGCCAGTCTCCAGGGTGATGAGAATGGTAAACACTCTAGATTGGGGGCTTATCTATAAATTAACCCACAGCAAGTTATGCTAGACTGTTACCAGCCTCAGTAAGTTACTTGTAGAAAGAAAAGAGCCAGGTGTGTAATGTGCAGGCATCTCCCATCCCTGGGTGTGTTTGGCTGTGTCTGGGTCAGTGTGTGCATAGGTGTGTGTGTGCCTGTGACTGTTAATGTAGGAAGAGGAAAATACTGCAAAGGTGTTCACTGTGCCTTAGCTCGCAAGTGAATTTGGTTGCTCGTTGGCTCCTTTGCAGAAAATCATGTAAGATTTCCAGCCTGAAGCTCGGGACTTAGAAAATTGCAGTCATCTATGTATGTATCAGAGTTGCTGAATGTAAGAAAATCTCTGAGAACAAAATCCCTTTGGATCTTTTCTCTCCTTGACTATGATATTCAGTGCTGCTCTGGCTTCTCTCTGATACAAGAAATGCAAATGCACTTCCTGGGTGGGGGAGCCTGAAACGAGATGCTGGACCACTCCCAACCTGAAGGAAACTCATTTCTGGGTTTAAGTGTGTTTATGACTTAGGAACTACTTGAGGACCTGAGTTTGTTGGGAAGCATTTAGAGCCTGGATCAGGTAAGCAGAGCAGCCAGTTTGTTATAGCATTGCTAATAAATGGAAGCATCTACTTTTTAAAAAATGAATTGGAGGAAGTAAAAATCAGTAGATTATGACATGTAGAAGTCACATTTAACAAATGATGAGTTTTGCTTTGAGACTCAGAGTTGCCATTTTAATTCTGCCATTGGCTCTTAGTGGTTCTGTTTGCAAGGTTACCCTCTGTATCCTGTAAGCCCTTCTGCACACTGGGTGTCTTGAATATAATTTTTTTTTGTGGAGCTGTCAGAGTTTATTCCTGTGGTCTTAAAGCCAGGGTGCATCCAGCAGCAACTGTGCCACGTCACCCAGTTCCTGGTGCGCTCCTGGGGTACTTGCTCCTATGGGTCTTGCCTAGACCGGGCTTTGCAGAGTTTCTCCCGCTGCCTTCGAGATAGACTTCCCCATCTCCGTCAGGCAGCATCCGGACAAAAGTACCCCCCTGAGCTAACGTTTCACAAGATCACGCAACCCCACGTGGCGTGGACAAGCTGATGAATGCAGGACATGCTGGTGTCTCGCAGGACACGCTGCCTGCCGCAAAAAGGTAACGGGGAGAACCTTCTCAGGTTTAGTAGCAAATGTAGTGTGAAAGACTCTCTCCTAAGTTGCGTAAGACCGTCTTAGGTGGTTTTACTCAGTATTTCTTGACCATGTATGATACTCAAGGTGGATCTGGGGAGAGAGAAGGTGCGATGTAATACAAGGAATTGAGCCAGAATGGGCTGGGTTGGGAGCAGCCAGCTGGAAACAGCTCCATAAGCCAAGCATCCACTCATCAGTTTCTAGGGTCCAGATCATACTATTTCAGCGACATGGTTAGCGATAGGGCTGGAGTCCTGCCAGCGATACAGGTGTTGGGGATGCATGGGAGACGCAGAGCTTGTTATGGAACTTGAGGAGTCACACATCTTCCTGGAGTGGATTAATTAGCCCAAGTCGAGTGAAATGCAGACCCAAAGATTAGAAAGCTGGAGGAAGTAGGGAGGAGGGTGTCCCCGGAGCCCGTGTGCGCTGAGCACGCACCCAGCTTCCCTGAGTTATCATTTCATCCCTTAAGACGTGTCTCACGGCCCAGAATGCGGTCTGTCGTCAGTGTCCCCTGCGGCCTTGAGAAGAAGGTGCGTTCTGCTCTGATGGGGGGTCGTCTGCAGATGTCAGCGAGACCCCATTGGCTGGTGGTGGTGTTGCGCGCATCTCTGTCCTGCCGCGTCTGCTGTCGATTCTCTGTCTGCTCCGTCTGTCCATTACTGATCGAGGTGTCGACGTCTCCAGCTATGAGAGTGGACACGTCTTCTTCCTCTGCCATTATATCCATTTCGCCTCGCATAGTTTGGCAGAGCTCTGTGGTGAGGTGCGTACATGTTGAGAATTATAACATCTTCTTAGAGAGTTGTGTGACGACCCTCTTTATCCCTGATGCGTTTCCTTCATTTGAAGTCTGCTCTGCCTGAGATGAACAGGGCTACTCCTGCTTTGCTGAGATTAGTGATAACGTGGCATATTTTTCTCCATCCATGTGCTTTTAATCTACATGTGTCTTTATACTTAAAGTAGGTTTCTGGTAGACAACATATTTTTTTTTTATTCACTCTGACAACCTCTGTCTTTTAATCGGTGCATTTAGACCATTGGTATTCAAAGTGATTACTGATATAGTTGGATGAATATCTACCGTATTTGTTACCATTTTCTATTTTTTGCCCTTGTTCTTTTTCCTATTTTTGTCTCCTTTAAATCTTATTTAAAAACACATCGACTAATTAAATATTATTATCCCCATTTCGTAGATGTGGATAGTGAGACTCAGAAGAACTTAATATCCTGCCTCAGTATGTGCATTTAGTCACTCGTGACAACGGGATTGAAACTTAGAAATGCCTGACTGGTAAATCTCTGCTCCCTCCATCCCACAAAACTGCTTCCCATATCTTCGTCTCATTTAAGAGTTTTCAGCTCCTGTTCGAGGCTCTACACCATTTACAATGGGTCAAACTTTAGTTATTATGGGAGGAGAGGCGCCCTGCAGTTGGCATTTGCAAATAGGCGCTTGTGTGGGAGAAAAAGAGACGCAGGCTCAGAGACAGGAAGTCAGAGACCTCTCGGGTAGGATGATGCTTTTCCTCCATGCTTTTCTGTGTTTGAGCAGATATGTATAAATTTTACATTCAAGGAGCTACATGGTTTAAACACTATAGCACTGTGTGAAGACTCATCCAGCCCTCCGAGATGCTCAGGCTGGATGGCTAGGGGTTGTCCGCACAGGCAAAATTGCGCGAGGTGAGGTTTCAAAGAAGTGGCATTCCTTTTTTATCGTGGTAAAATGTACAAAACATAAAATTTGCCGTTGAACCAATTTTTAGTGTGCAATTCACAGTGTTTTCCAGCCACCACCACAGAAAGAACCGTCATCCCCTCTGACAAAGGTAACCAGGAAGGCCAGCACGAACAGGTGACAGTAGCAGGCCCCCTGGCATCCTGCAGACGCGTCAACAAGCTGTAAACCACCCAGAGGAGGGGTCTCACCCGGTGAGGGAGGGGCTTCCCTTCACCAGATGCTGTGCCTTCCCCACTTTTGCTTGGGCAGCTGGCAGCATGCCTCATCGGTTTGAGTTCTCGAGGGAGGTGATGGCTCTGTCCTTTTTCTGTTTAGACTCTGTCCTTTTCTATGTTTATGTTGGCAACTTTTGTACATATGTGGTATAATTTTATTTTTCAATATCCCCCAAAATACTTTGGAAAGTAGATGACCGGAAAAGATGACAAGTAACCTGTTATCAAGTATATTGGCAGCCGTTGTTTGGACACTTAATAGACTGAGAGATGTCACATAAATATGAGCCCAACTTTTGCTCCAGAGGAGTGAATTATTTGGAGTTTGTCAAATACATGCTTCTGTCCCAAGCTTCTATTTTTCACTCTCTTTGTGTCATCCCTTTTCTTGCAAAGCCTCCCCCAGCCTCCTTTGTTTCACTCCTACTCACCCGTGTTTCCAGGTCACTTGTCACCGCCCCCCCCCCCCCCCGATAAACAATGTCCCATCCCGCCTGGGGTACCGCGTATGGGAACGTTTGTCCCGCACAGTGTGATCCTTGCTTTTCCGTCTTCCCCTCCGGGCAGGGACCATGCTTGTTTATCGCGCTCTTTTCCAGCAATTGGTGGACGTAGTGCTCAGTATGTGATTTTGTGCCAGGCAAGCTGGAACCAAGGCTGAACTGAGCAGTCGGCTTTGTCCACATCGCGGGAGGGAAGGGGGCCCGCGTGGGCAGAATCCCCAGTTTCAATCCATCTCTGTCTCTCCCTCTTCCTTTGCCTCTGTGTCTGTGTCTCCACATCTCTCTCCATCTCTGCCTCTCTTGGTCGCTCTCTCTGTCTTTCTCTCTCTTACACGCGCACTCCCCCTCTTCCCCTCCTCCTGGTACAGGGAAGGACCACACCCCCCCACCCCGTGTGTAACAGGGACAGCACTCTCTCAGGACACATCCTCCCTCAGTTTTCCCCCCTTGCTCCCCTGTCTTCTTCACTCATGCAGTTTATCTCGGTGGGCTTAGTGGCACAGGAAATTTTCTCATTGTCTTCCTTCGGGTCTGGAATTTTTCCTGAAATAATCTGTGTATTTCTCCATTTCATTCTGGGCTGAAATTTACTTATCAGAGCCTCAGCTGCTCACCCCCAACTTGAAGGGAAACATTTCCTCATGCCTGCTGCCTCTAGAATCTCTCCGGAGCCAGAGACCAGGACCCGCCCCTGCCGCCCCCCCCCCCCCGCCATTATTACAAACAATCAGGAACGTTGTGGAACAGAGAAGAATTGAATCTCAGAGGCTCTTTCTCCAGCTCTTGGCAACTTTCTTTTTATTAGATGTTGCTAGTGTTTCTATCTGGTGCTGCTATTGATCAGCATATTTTAATAGTTTATTTTCTTCAGAAGCAGGTACTCGGAGGACCTACATCAGGTTGATTTTGATGCAAAACAAATACCACGATTGAGGGCATGTGGCACCATATTGGAAGGAAAGGCCATGCCCTTTTCCTAGGGCTTCGGATCCCACACGGGACGGCAGCTCGGCTAATCCCTAGTGCTGCCCTGCTTGGGTAGCGGGGGGTGATTTGTTCATTCATCGTTGCTTCCTGCATCCAAACAGAACAACGGTGAGCCGTCACTCATCTCCCAGCTCAAGGCTCTCACCTCCCGCCCTCCAGGGTAGCTGGTGTGCTTTAAAGCTCTTTCACAAGAGCTGGGTTTTCTGGACACATCACACTCAGCTTAGTGAATGTTGTCTTGTTATGGCAGAAAATATCACTTTTCCATCACAATAGAATATCGTGGACCCAGACCGTGATCCATGTTGTGTAACAGAGACTAGTGATGTTGTCACGTGTCTGCTTTGATAAAGAGTTTATTACCGGGCGTATTCCGGTTTATACCCAGAATGATGCTCTGCCCTCCCTGAGGAGTGTAGTCCAGACCACGGATGTCGTGCTTTGCCCATCTTACCTTTAAAGGTGTTTAAAAAGTGACCTTTGCGCACACGTGTATGTGCGTGTGTAGTACAGAGAGGTAGATACACGTAATGCACATACATATGTAGAATACACACACATATACAGTGTATATATCTGTGTGTGAGTGTATATATGTATGTCCTTAAGGAGTGGACTGTCTTTGTAAAAGGCATGATTCGTTTACAACGTCAAGGAAGGCCCTCCTGGCAGCTCCCCACCTTGCACTGGCTCAGGCATCGATCTGACAGCAGGTGATTTGGCGGAGGAGCTGCCCTGGGACATCCGTGCGGTGATCCCTTGACTCCAAGGAGAGGGAGAGAGAGGTACTGCGTTGCTTAAAGCAAAATTCATCCTCTGCGCACCTTCCCCAACACGTGCCTGGGAATTTGCAATCGTTCCAGGGAGTGTAATTAGCACACATCACAGCAAGCCTGTGTCTGGAGGAGAAACCCCACTGCAGTGTTGCTGGTGGACAGGGACACGCCTCTCAAGGTCACTGGTGAGCTGATGGAATCCCGGACATGTCTCTCCTCAGCCCTGTCTGTGTCCGCTGTCACCCCAGTGGTTTTCACCCTCTCCCTTGGGCACTGGTTTTCCAGGGATTCTCTGTGGCCTGGAGCCCAGGTGGCCGCTGGGCTGTGCCTTCCACCCGCCACTGGGTGGGCTGGGACCCTCCGTAGCTGGGAGCTTAAGGATAAACCTACATGAAATCTGACACTTTCTTGACTATGTCTTATCCTTGTGGTCCTGGGCTACCTTCAGTTCTTTCCCAGAACCTCAAGTATAACTTGTTTTTTTTTTTTTTAATTTATTTTTGGCTGCGACGGGTCTTCGCTGCGGCACGTGGGATCTTTGCTGAGGCAGGCAGCATCTTCTTTGTGGTGCACGGGCTCCTCTCTAGCTGTGGCGTGCGGGTTTTCTCTTCTCTAGTTGTGGCGCACAGGCTCCAGGACGCGTGGCCTCTGTAGTCTGCGGCACGCCGGCTCAGTAGTTGTGGCACGTGGGCTTAGTTGCCCCCCAGCACGTGGGATCTTAGTTCCCTGACCAGGGATTGAACCCGCTTCCCCTGCATTGCAAGGCGGATTCTCTACCACCGGACCACCAGGGAAGTCCCAATTATAACTTTATAAATAAATTCCGGTGTGTGCTTGAAAGAGATGTGCAGGGTGCCTTTAATCTCACGTGGAATTCTGGTTGCATTGGCTTCCTAACTTCCAAAAAATGTTCTTAATGATTGTCAAGATCAAATGCAGGTGTTATCATTCGGGGCTGCTCCACCCTCCGTTTATACGTACGTCTTTAGGAAGGAGAGCAACGGAACGTGGGCTAATCTTCGTCGCGGCCTCTCTGGCGGAGCACGCCTTTTATTAAATTCTTTTTGAGATCCTACATGAATAAACATGTGCCTGGAGCAGCATAAAAGCTGGTTTCATAATCTATGTGAAGTCTGACTGAATTTTGAATTTTGACAAGTCCTGTGAACAAAGAACACAGCCTTCTCACTCTCCACTTGAAAAAGTAAGCACTTCAAGAAGCGTCTAAAACCCTTGCACTCATTCCATGGATCTGGTGCAGTGGTTCCAGTGAGCCTCAGGCTGTTCCAGTGGGACAGGGCGGTGGGTGCAAAGGGCAAGGGGGGCTGGCCCCTGCACTCTGGACAGTACAGCTCACAGGGTACGCGGCGGGGCAGGGCTCCCGGAGGCTCGGTTCAGAGCCTGGACTTCCCGCTGCCTCTAGGGCACTGGGGGCCCTTTCACCCGACGCCAGGGTTTAGTTCTCTGTGTAGTGAGAGGACATGACCTGGATGGTTGAGGGGAGGATGAAATGAGGGGAAGTGTGTGAAACCTCGTATTGCGCTGACACAGGGCACGTGCTCTGCAGATCTTGTCCCTTTCCTCTCTTTGCTGCATGGTTTCCGCGAAGTTGAGAAGAAAGATGGCTCCCTGGGAATCCACTAAGAAAGAGTCCATGCAGTTGTAAGGGCTGAGAAGTTCAAATAATGAGCAGCTCATACGTATCTAGAGAAAGATACATATTTATCTCTGTAAATAAACTTTAATATTCGTGTATATAAACAGATGCTAGAAAAGCACACATCTCCTCTTGTGTTTAGGATGATGATATCTGAGAAGTGGCCCACTGTGTCCTCCAAGAACTGGAGCTTCAGTCGGAAACTTTAAATTGTACATTTCACTGTTGAGAGATGTGGTACAAAACAGATACCAGGGACAAATAGAAAATAATTGATAATGAAAATCCTTGGGCATAATTTTATTTCAACATCTTTATAACCGATCCGGTAGAAGTAATGGAATCTGAATTCTCTAAATCCATATACCAAGCTCATTCATGTCCCCGACGATTCATCCATCCACCCACCCATCCATCCTGCAGGGCTTGAGCAATGCTGTGTGCCAGACACCATCAGAAACCAGCAGTGGAGACACCCAGGAGGCCATAATTCAGATTGGGTAAAGTCTCTAAGTGAGGTGTGAATAAGGCTTTATGGGGACACAGAGGAGGGAACTCAGCGTAGGCTGACCCGTGGCCCCAAAGACCAGTAACGGGCATAGCGTCTTCCAGCGTATCGCTGACCTGAGCGCAAGGAAGAAATCCGAGAGAACGTCCTTAGAGGAAAGCTGGCTGCGAATCACTCTCACGGTTGCAGTAGACGCGCCACGCGCCAGGGCAGCGGTCCTCTCCTGTCAGCGAGGAGTCGCTGAATTACTAAAGGGACTGCAGGGTTTCTTTATAGGAATTTCTTAAATAAAGCCTTTCATTTGCAAAGATTATCTTGAGAGGCAATGTGATCCTAACTGTAGCTGGCTCACAAAAAGCAGGGGGTGGCTTAACCAGAGACCACGGGCATAAGCAAACCTTCCAGAAGCCTGAACAGGAGGAGGGGCCCCTTGCCCGGGGCTGGTGGTCGAGCTGCGTCCCGGGCCTAAACGCCTGAAGGGTCCCAGGAGAGAGGAGGTTGGTGGGCGTCCTGGGAACATCTGTCTAGACCAGAGCTGCCCATAAAGAGAGGAGTGAGCCCTGTGAGGTTTACATTTCCTAGGGGCCACATTTAAAAGGAACAGCAGAATCAAGTCAGTTTGGACCAGTCACGCTTCAAACACTCAGAGCAGCCAGTGCACTGTCTTGGACGGCACAGCCCTGCGCTTTGAACGGGCTGCTGTGGGGCAAACTGTGCTCCCCGAGACCCCGTGGAGACCACGTTCCGGGCAGCACCAGGGCCCGAGGGCCGTCGGCCCAGCCTTGGATCAGTGGGGCTTCCCCACCGTGCACCTGAGAAATGCACAAACAAGTATGAAATCTGGAAATGGACTCACAGACTTTTTCACACGTGGATTTCATCTAGCGTTTTACTGTAAAATTATAATGATGTTTAATGTTTCCCTGCCATAATCTTAGAAATACAAAGTGGCACATGTTTAACAGAAAAGCACGTGAAGAAAGTATTCCATGGTAACAAAAGCGCTGTTTTAAGGGTTAGATTTTGCAGATGAATGGGGAAAGAAGAGGTGGTATATACACACAACGGAATACTACTCAGCCATAAAGAAGAATGAAATTTTGCCATTTGCAGCAACATGGATGGAGTTGGGGGCATTATGCTCAGTGAAGTAAGTCAGATAGAGAAGGACCAATCCTGTATGAGATCACTCATATGTGGAATCTAAAAAATACAACAGGGCTTCCCTGGTGGCACAGTGGTTGAGAGTCCGCCTGCGGATGCAGGGGACACAGGTTCGTGCCCCGGTCCGGGAAGATCCCACGTGCCGCGGAGCGGCTGGGCCCGTGAGCCATGGCCGCTGAGCCTGCGCGTCCGGAGCCCTGTGCTTCGCAACGGGAGAGGCCACAACAGTGAGAGGCCCGCGTACCGCAAAAAAAAAACAAAACAAAAAAAACCCAAACTAGTGAATATAACAAAAAAGAAGCAGACTCACAGATGTAGACAACAAACAAGTGGTTACCAGTGAGGGGAGGGGCAGTAGAGGGGTGGAGGAGTGAAAGGCACAAACTGCTAGGTGTAAGACAGGCCCTAGGATGTATCGTACAACACAGGGAATATAGACAATATTCTGTAATAACTGTAAGTGGAAAGTAACCTTTAAAACTGTATAAAAATTTTTTAATTAAATAAATTTTTAAAAAAGAATTAGATTTTACTAATTCTCTGGCTCGATAACTAACCGATTAGTTCAAATTATTCACCTTAAAAGCCTGTCTTCCGAGGTTGATTGCAAATCATGACTACCTCGTATTTTTAAATTATTTTTCTAAAGTGCTGTGAACTGCTCAGAAGGAAAGTGCTGCATAAAACCAAAATGATATCATAATTATTATCATCCACAATTCCCACTAGGCTGCGCTGCTGAAGTAGGTCAAGAATTGGTCTGAAGCCACTTTCTTGTGTAAGTAAAAATTAAAAACAATTCGAATGACTTTTGTCCTAATCAGCTGGGGCTGCCGTACAAGAGGCCGCAGACGGGGGCCCTGTCCCAGCAGCCGTTTGTTTCCCACAGTCTGGAGGCTGGGGTCCAAGGTGCCAGCAGGTTCAGTTCCTGGTGAGGACCCTCCCCGGTGTGGAGACATGGTTTTCGGGTTGTGTCCTCACCTGCAGAGGGGGCGCTGTCTCGTGCCCCTTCTTAAAAGGGCACTGGTCCTGTAGGATTAGAACCCCACCCTTGTGACCCCACTTAACCTTAGTAACCTCCTTAATCCACATACAGTCACCCTGAGGGTTCAGCTTCCATATATGAATCTGGGGGCAGGTGGGGCACAGTTCAGTCCATAGCAACTTTCAAAGCCAGCACCACCAAAACATGTACGCGCTGCCCCTGGACTTCAAGCAGAAGGGCCGAAAGGGGCCTGGACTGGACGTTCGCCCCTGACGGCTTCCTGCTCTCCCCTGACGTTTGCCGAGATGCAGCCCCACATCGATCGGACACGAGACACGGTGTTAACTGCTCAATGTCTGGAAAACACAGAGCCGTATTTCAGCCACATCAACCCAAGTGTACGGGTGGGAGGACATCTGTCTCGTTCGGCCTGGCAGTGTCAGCGATACTAAACAAATCTCGGTTTAATAAATCAAAGAGCTGGAGATCAGGTGCAGTATTTTTGTAAGAAGTAAGAGTCTGACTCTGCGTGGCATCCCTAACCGCACCTTCCCGGGCACTGACCCCCGGTTACAAGAAAGGTGACTTACTTACGGGGTGCTGACCAGGCGTGGGACCCCTCTGCTCGGGGACTGCACCGTGGCCGAGACGGGCCCTCAGATCTGGGGAGACAGAAGGCCAACCCCCGGAACAGCCCCACTGCTCTCGCGGGCAGAATCCGACGTGCATTTGTTTGTCTCTCGCGCGTGGTTGCACCTTCCTCCGCAGCGGCGCTTCCTGGCTGTGCGGTGGGGGGATACCCAGTTGAACTTGCCACTTCCTCCCAGCCCACTTCTCTCGTGGCTCCGTCTGCAGAATGTAACCGAACGGGTGGTTGGCTGTCCTTGGACCCCGCCTCCAGCGGGGAGAGAACTTTCCTGGGAGAGAGAACAGGCATTGGGGTAAGAAGGAGGAAAGCAAGTGTATGAGGCTGATTGTCCTGGAGCTCATATACGGTGTTTAATCCCAGTGCCGTCCGGAAGCTTTAGTGATCTGTTTTTCCTTTGGAAGATCCAACGTTTTCTTAATGGAGAATCAGTAGTTCTGTCTGTGCACGAGCCCAGCCGCCCTCTCCCCCGGCACGCAGCGGTGACCCAACCCACAGGGGCTCGAGAGGCAGCAAGAAGCCCCAGGAGAGAAGGCAGAGTCTCGGGAACAGGAGGGGCGGGTGGCCTGACGGCGCCTCCCTGCCAGGCCTCTCTTCTCCCTTCTCTCACCTCCGGGGTTTGGGACTGTTTCTTACATAAGCTAATTCAGTCTTACACCTGCTTCCATCACCGACGGCACTGGCCGTCCTGGGGGGCCCCTTCCATCCCCGCATCCCAGCGTCCTCTCTCCTGGACCAGCATCACAGGTGAACTTGAGAGAGATGGGCTTTTAAGGCGTATTTATCTCCCCAGTAAGTGGAGCAGCTAATGCACTTTTAAAGAAAAGTGGTGGTTTTTTCCCTCTGTGAGGAGAGAGGCCCCCTGGAAGACCACTCAGAGTATCCAGGAGACTTAGTCCCAGTTCACAAAGGTCAGTGGGTGGAATCGGGGGTAGAGAGTTTGTAACTGCGTTTTCCAATGCAGAGGCCATTTTAATATTCATGAAGTTGCAAGTGAAGCCAAAAGAAAGGTTACATCAGTAGCCGGTCAGTGTGTCCTTGAAGGGAACGAAAATACATCTGAGGACTTCTGATTTAGCAGCTGGGTTCTGCCTAAACAACAGGGGGCTGGTGAGCTGCGGATCACACAGCGTTGCTAGGCTTGAGCCGGAAACCACTGTGGCAGGTGCGTGTGGACACTGCGTGTAGTGGGTGAGGCAGCTGTTGAGAACCAGGATCCTTTAGTAGGGAGGTCTCTGCACGTGACTGAACGGCGAGAAATCTGAGGGTTCTAGGCTTTCACTTACGAAGAAAGCAGTAAATGAGATATTTAAAATAATGGCAATACACTTGCACCAAAAACAAACAATGAAAAGCTTATAGCAAAAGTAGACTATCTAAGGAAAACGACTACAATGATAGCTGATTAAAAGCCGAGATTATTAATCCACTTTTTCTTTTAAAAGAAGAAGAAAATAGAGCAATAAAAGGCACAAGTGGTGATTGGTTTTTCTTACTGCAATAGAGTAAATTAAATTTATATTGACTATACGTAAAAAATTGTTTTAATACTTCTCATAGCTAAATAGAGCTTCGGGAGAGATAATGAAACAAATGTTATGAAACCGCAGAGGAAATAATTTCTTGAAAGTCGAGTAACACTTGCTACATGAACACTTGGGCCCTGGACCTGCCTGTCAGTGTTTTGTGCATCTCTGTCGCCATTAATTAACGTACGATGAACACTCTGGCATCACGGGAATAAGTTGCAAAGGCACATATCTGAAATCACACTTGATACCATCACCTGTCATCCACGTAGAGAGAGATCGTAAGGTAAAGGTCAGATGCACACGCAGATGGAATAAGGCGGGTGCGAGTGGGGAAACGGGGAAACATGGCAGGTGCCCCCGGCCAGAGGTGAGCCCGAGGCCGACAGAGTGTCATCTGGCCTCGTCCAGGCCGATGCCATGGGGTGCAGGGCAAGGTCCAGCTGCGTTGGGTTAAAGCTTGTTCTGCCATTTCCCGTGCTGCCATCACAGCCAGCGACCCAATGACCCTGAGTGCAGTTTCCTTCTTTAAAAGATGAAAGTAAGGTCTATCTATCAATATCTTAGGGAGTTGTGGAAATTGGAAATACCACACGTGAAGTGCGTGGTCCCTGGTGGTCTCAACACACAGTAGCTGTTGCTTTGGTGATTTCACAGGGCCCCAGAACCTCTGGATCTTTAGTATTGCCCTGTTTGGTTCATACAGATCACGTGTTTATTTTACATTTTCCTTAAAATAGTGAGTCCTCACAACCTATTATTCAATAACATAACTTCGTTTAAAACTGCAGTATGGGCCTGAAGAATTGGTTAAAATTCTGACTTTGTCCTTCACAGGTTCCATTGGTACTTCCCAGGCCTCATTTTCTTCTTCAGAAAATGGTACCCACACAAGATCTGCATGAAAGAATGCTGTGTCGTGTCTAGTACGTAATATAACCATAGTCCCTGGCAGTATGCACTGTTCATGGCTTTCTGTATGTAATAATATTTTTATTCTTTTACAGAAAGTGAATTCTTTTTCTTCAGAAAAAGATTCTTCACAGATCCTATCAAAGCAATACACAATTAATTGGTTTCCAAAACGATTTTAGTAATATATCTTTTTAATTCTAAAGTTTCTGGATTACAATCAGCAAGTTAGTAAATCACCCCTGAATTTTACTCTTCTTTCCTGGCTCAAAGATTATTTTATGTGTTTTTTTGTTTATATAGCCAATAGCTGCTACTTCACTGGGGACGGTCATTAGATGAAATGTTTGTTTGGACCTTGCAAAGTGAATCCTTTCACCCAGGGTTTACTACTTCCTTCCCAAGGATAATTGCAGTTTTAAAGCGCTTGTTTAATCGGCTCGGAGCCCTCAGTGGGAGTAGACACATGCAGGCCCTGCTAAGGCTTTGCCGCAGGACAAGAGTTTAGAGACAGTGACTGACGTCGGTGGCCAAAGCCTGGCCGCTCAGTCGCCTCAGAGCATAATAGGCTGTGTCCTAAGCGTGGGTCCCCTGCTGTCTCGAAGGACGCAGAAGCCCTCCTTTCCTTACACGAGGGAAGCAGCCTCTGGAATAAGGACACTCTCTTTACCTTGCTATGTGAATGCCGTCTGCTTTCCCTCACCACAGTTCTGAACTAGGGAGTAGGGTAGTTGCAGATTGGCTGCAGTGAGTTGCATCTGCCTTTATGTTTCTTTTTAAATTTCTAGTGAAAGAAGTCAGAAAAAGTCACATGAAACAGAGAGAGCAGAAAGAACTTGTAGGAAAGCAGTCGGTCTAGATTGCACTTGACTCTGCATATGCCCAAGTCATGCCAGCTTTAAAGTGACACTGTCCCTCTTCTATGTGGACGTGCTCTCCACCCTCAGGGTTCCCCCTTCCCTCCCGTGCGTCTCCCCACCACACGCATATCCCCTTTCTGAGTTAGAGTGGCAGGTGATCGTGTCCTGTATCACGTACTGAGCGAGGCACCGTGATTCGTCTTGTATATTTACTACATTAAGCTAGATGGCTGCATGGCGCATACTTTACTGTATAAATACGCATTAATGATTTCTGAACATATGAGAAGATGCTCAGCCTTTTTAATGATGAAAGAAGCATTTTTTATGAAGTGTTTTATTTTTTCTCATCAAACTGGCAAAGATCAAAACATTTCTTCATGCACTACACTGATGAAGGCCTTCGATGCTCCCTGCCAAGACTGACAGCTTCTTTGAAGGGAAATTTAAGGTGAACAGGAGTGACATCGGCAAAACGGTGGGGTAAGCAGCGCCAAGTGCTGATCCACCCACAGAAGCATCAAAACAACAGGGAGAGATGGTCAGAAACAACTTTGTCAGAACACTGGAAGATAGCCGAATGTTTACAGCAACGAAGAAAATGCTTAATCAAGAAAAAGGCAACTTAAAAGTGGTAAGAAAGGGCTTCCCTGGTGGCGCAGTGGTTGAGAGTCCGCCTGCCGATGCAGGGGACGCGGGTTCGTGCCCCAGTCCAGGAGGATCCCACATGCCGCGGAGCGGCTGGACCCGTGAGCCATGGCCGCTGAGCCTGCGCGTCCGGAGCCTGTGCTCCGCAACGGGAGAGGCCACAACAGTGAGAGGCCCACGTACCACACACACAAAAAAGTATGCTAAGAAAACTTTGTGGAATTTTCCTTTGCCTTGGCTCCAACCAGTCGTCAGGTATGTGTATTTTACCATGATTAAAAAAATAATAAAAAGTACCTGTTTGTAAGTGGGAATTCAGAAAGCCACACGTATACCCAGGTCAATATGTGTGTTCAGAAAAGACCTGAGAAGGCTCTGAGTTTTTGCTTCAGGCTAACATCTAGGCTCTTGCAAGCCTGCCTACACATTGGAGGATAGCTCAGCACAGAGAAAATCTGGAAGGACTGGGAAAACAGTTTTGTTTGTTCTTTGTTTTTTTAGCTCCTGGCATAAAGGAAATTTCTGTCAAAACACTAGCTGGTCTCAAGCTAAGGAACAGAGACCTTAGTGACCACATACCACAGCAAATACAGTTTTAAAAAAAAAAAGTTTGGAAAGTCACTAAACAGACTACTGTAGCCTTCAAAAACAATAAAAAGCCAACCCTGGGGAAGAGTTTCCAGGGTTACCACAGTATAATTTTCAAACGTCCAGTTTTCAACGAAAAATAAAAAGCACACAGGAAAGTTTTAACTTGTTAAAATTTTAAAGTTGTAATTCAAAAAAAAAAGTCGAAGAAACAGGAAAGTATGGCCCATTCTAAGGAACAAAGTGAATTGAAAGAAACCATTCCTGCAGCAGTCCAGACATTGGATTTACCAGGCAAATACTTTTAAAACAATTGTCTTAAATATGCTCAAACTACTAAAAGAAATTGAGAAAACAATGTATAAACAAATGAGAATATAAATAGATAGAACATTATAGAAACCAAACAGAAATTCTGCAGAAGAGTACAATAACTGAAATGAAAAATTCACTCAGAGATTTAACAGCACATTTGAGCACACAGAAGAAAGAATCCACAAACTTTAATACAAGACAACTGAAATTATAGGCTGAGGAACAGAAAGAAAAAATAATGAAGAAAAGTGAGGGGAGCCTAAAGAACTCGTGGATATCAACAAGGAGACTAATATACCCATCGTGGGAGTTCCAGCAGGAGAAGAAGGAAGGAAAGGAGCAGAAATAATATTTGAAGAAATTATAGCCACAAACTACCAAAATTTTTAGGAAAGAGATGAATCTACAAGTCAAAGAAGCTTAATAAACTCCAAGTAGACTAAACACAGAGATGCATAAAAAGACACATTATAATTAAACCATTGAAAGACAAAAAATGGAGAGAGGGAAAGAAGCAAGAGAGAAGCAACTCATCACATGCAAAGGACTCTTAAAAGGTTATTTACCTGATTTCTCACCAGAAACTGTGGTGGCCAGAAGAGAATGAGATGATATTTAAAGTGCTGGAAGAAAACTGTCACATAAGTCTGTATCCATTGAACCTTCCCTTCAAAATAAAGGCAAAATTAAGGCATTCCTATATGAACAAAAATTTGAGGGAGTTTGATACCACTAGACCTGCTCCAAAAAAATGCTAAGGGGAGTTATTCAGCTGGAAATAAAAGGATAGTAGACTTGCATGCACTTTCAGTAATGGATAGGATGTCTAAATAGAAGATCAATAAAAATAGAGGACTTGAACAATACTATAAACCAACTAGATATAATACACATGTATATGTAAAACACTCTACTCAAAAAGAGAAAGTATACTTCTAAATAAAGTGCACATGGAACATTCTCTATGATAGACAATATTTTAGGCTACAAAACAAGTCTCTGTATATTTGAAAAGATTAAAATCATATGAAGTGTATTTTTGAGGATAAAAGGTAGAAATCAACAACAGGAGGAAAACCAGAAAATTTACAAGTATGTGGAAATTAAACAAGACACCCTTAAACAACCAATGGGTCAAAGAAGAAATCACAAGGAAAATTAGAAAATACTTTGAGATAATGAAAATGAAAACACCACATACCAAAACATATGGGATGTTACAAAGGCTGTGCTTAGAGGGAAATTAATAGCTGTAAATGCTATTAAAAGATTTTAAAAAGAGTAGATTTCAGATCGATAACCTAACTCTATACCTTGAGAAACTAGGGAAAGCCAAAGTTATCAGAAGGAAGAAATAATCAATAGTAAAGTGGAGAAAATTAAAATAAAGAATAGAAAAACAATAAAGAGTATCAACTAAAATGAAAGTTGATTCTTTGAAAAGATCAAAAAATTAAGAAACCTTTCACTAGACTGACAGAGGAAAAAGAGAGAAGACACAAACAACTAAAATCAGAAATGAAATTGAAGGGGACTTCCCTAATGGTGCAGTGGCTAAGAATCTGCCTGCCAATGCAGGGTACATAGGTTCGAGCCCTTGTCTGGGAAGATCCCACATGCCGTGGAGCAAATAAGCCCGTGCGCCACAACTACTGAGCCTGAGCACCTAGAGCCCGTGCTCCACAACAAGAGAAGCCACCGCAATGAGAAGCCCACGCAATGCAATGAAGAGTAGCCCCCGCTCACCCAACTAGAGAAAGCCTGTGCTCAGCAACAAAGACCCAATGTAGCCAAAAATAAATAAAATAAAATAAATTTTAAAAAAAAGAAATGAAAGTGAAGACATTACTACAGACCATAGAGAAATAAAAGTGATTATAAGAGAATACTATTGTACAACTAGTTAGATAACTGAGTTGAAATGGATAAATTCCTGCAAACATGCAAATTACCTAAACTGACTGAAGAAGAAATGGAAAATCTCAATAGACCTATAACAGGTTAAGAGATCAATTCAGTAATTTAAAAAAAAAACAAAACAAAACTCCCAAGAAAGAAATGTCCAGATGGCTTCATTGTTGAATTCTACAAAACATATACACCAATTAACACGTATACAACATTAACACCAATCCTTTTTTTTTTTTTTTTTTGTGGTATGCGGGCCTCACACTGTTGTGGCCTCTCCCGTTGTGGAGCACAGGCTCCGGGCGCGCAGGCTCAGCGGCCATGGCTCACGGGCCCAGCCGCTCCGCGGCATGTGGGATCCTCCCAAACCGGGGCGCGATC
>NC_041233.1:109969564-109991928 GCF_002837175.3 Physeter macrocephalus
GCGATCCCGGTTCCCCTGCATCGGCAGGCGGACGCGCAACCACTGCGCCACCAGGGAAGCCCAACACCAATCCTTTTTGAACTCTTCCAGAAAAATAGAAGAAGAGAGAGTACTTCCCGACACATTCCTTGAGGCCAGCATTACCTTGATACCAAAGCTGGATAAAGAGATCACAAGGAAGAAAATTACTAACCAATATCCCTTCTGGGCATAGAGTAAAAGTCTAGCAAACCTAATCCAACAGATTAGACACATGACCAAGTGGGATTTATTCAAGGGAGGCAAGTCAATTATATCTCAATAAAGGTGGGGGAAAAAAAACTCAGAAAAAAACAAGGAATGCAAAGGTGGTTCAACATAAGAGCAACCGATTAATACCACATTAAAAGAAGGAAAGAAAACATCTCAATTGATACAGAAAAGGCATTTTCAAAACCTTACAATTGTTCATGGTTAAAAACTCTCAGAAAATTAGGAATAGAAGGGGACTTCCTCAGCACAATAGAGGACATTTGTGAAAAACCCAGAGATGAGACTTCCAGTTTCTGGCCTACTGTTACCTAGTGATAAAGGGGTCAATTCTCCAAGAAGTCATAACAATTTTTAACATTTATGCACTCCGAGTGTCAAAATACATGAGGCAAAAATTGATGGAACTACAAGGAGAAATAGGTGCATCCACTGTTAAAATTGTAGATGTCAATACCCCACCGTCAGTAGTGGACAGATCCAGGGGCAGAAAATCACTGAGGACATAGTTGGACTGAACAGCATCCCTCAGCTGGATCTGACATCTATAGACAACCTCATCCAACAACAGCAGACACCCCTTCTTCTCAAGGTCACATGGAACATTCACCAAGGTAGACCATACGTGGGCCAAATAGCTAGTCTTGGATCTTACATCTTTCACAAAAAAGTAGCCCCAAATAGATTGCAGACATAATGTAAAACTATAAAACTTGCAGAAGTTAACATAGAAGTCTGGGTGACCCTGGGTCTCTCAATGACTTTTCAGATACAACACTGGAGAATAAGAAAAGAATGGTTAGTAGGACTTCAGTAAAATTAAACCTCTGCTCTGCAAAAGACACTGTTAAGAAAAAGAAACAACAAACCACAGACTTGATCATATTTGCAACACACATATCCAGTCAAGGGCCGATATTCAAAATATACAAAGAACAATTAAAACTCAACAGTAAGAAAACAGAGACAGAAAGTAGTTTAGGGGTTACCAGGGGCTTCTGGAGGGAGAATGAGGAGTTGTCACTAAATGGTTACAGGATTTCTATTTGGGGTGATGCGAAAGTTTTGGAAAAGGTAAGTGGTGCCAGTTGGCAATGTGGTGAATGTATCTAATGCCACAGACTAGTCCACTTAAAAATGGTTTAAAAAATGGCAGATTTGCTCTTACGTATATTTTACCACAATAAAGATATTCGCAAAAAAAATTTTAAATGCACACACCTTTGCACTCAACTAATTTAATTGGAATTCATTCCATAGAAATACGCATATGATCACATGATTAGCGGTAGAGTTGTTTATTGCAGGAGGGTTCATAGGAATGAGAGACTGGAAATGAATGTAACAGTCCATCTCTAAGAAAAGGGTTACTTCTCTTCTCTGTGCGTCTATCTAATGGAATCCTGTGAGTCCAACTAAATGAGTGAAGTCGAGCCCTATCTACAAGACGTTCTAATTTCAAAGGTACTAAGCTTCATTAAAAAAATAAATAAAAAGGTAATAGTCAGTACCACATGTGTCTTCGGCTTCGTTAGTAGAAATAGGACCGTGGTTAGAACTGAAAGAAAATGCTCACCCGTGTCCACTCGATAGAGGTCGGGGCGTGTGTCTTCACCACGTGCCTGCAGTGTGTGTGTGTGTGTGTGTGTACACACACACATACATATGCACACCTCCCTCCCTCCCTCCCTCCCTCCTTCCTTCCTTCCTTCCCTCCCTCCCTCCCTCCCTCCTTCCTTTCTTGTCTTTCAATAACTGTTGAACAGTCTCATTTCAGTCTTTAATTTCTCAAAACCAAAGCAACAGCATGAAAAAAAGTTTGTTCTGTGTATAGCTTGTCCAGGAATATGTGGTTTTCACCTCAGTTTCTCTTTCTTGGGTTTGTTTTCAGTAGCTCTTTAATATTTTATCTCCCCAGCGCCGTTATCCACTGTGCATATCTAGTACATTAAAATTACTAGTGCCCGTCGTTTCCTTGGAGCCAGGGTATGCCGTTCAGCAAAACAGCAGCCTTTAGCATCTTTGATTTTGTAAAAGGCCGTTTCTGACTTGGGCGTTCAGCCTTCACGTGAGGCATCCTCCCCTGAATGACAGATACGTGCCCTGATGTGGGTTATAGGTCACCTCCACTGATGCTAAAAGCAGCTCCCCCGTGTCACTAAAATGGGACCTGAGGTTATAAATTAGATACTGTCAAGTGATATACTAATTTATTACTTTTTAGATGAAAATCAAGCGACTCATATCAAAATTTAATATAATTCTGCCCTGTCTTAATTTTCTGTGCAAACATGGACTGGACGACCAGCGGCGTAACATGATCGTTTGCTTTTGTGCTCCTGAAAGCATTCCAGACTGCGTCTTCTAATCTTTCTCATCTCAGCTAAGTCTTCACTGACATACGTTGACAGCCACCAAGCCACGGTGGGGAGGCCAGGGCGGTACTGAAAACCTGTTGTGTCCAAACCCAAGGTCTTCTGCTAGCCTAGGAGTCAGGATCCTCAGAGGGCAGGTGCCAATCTTTCTCCCCAGGGGTGGACTGTCATCTGGGGACAGGGTGCTGTGTCATGCCCTGTGACCACCCTACGCCTGTCCTGACGGGCGGGCAGGTCGGGTCATTCATCCTTTCCTTTTGTCACTCAAACAGCCAACTTGTATTAAATGCTTTCCCTGTCCCCAAACCTAGGTCAGGATTCCACAGACATAGCAGGAATAAAAGGCTTTTTTTTAAGTGTGTAATCTAAAGACATTTACTGTTCAGAAAAAGAGAAGGAGGAAAGGAAGCTAGGAAGATAAAAAGTTAGGAAGAGATATGGTAGATCCATACAATGGAATATTATTCCATTTATATAAATATAGGAATATTCCAATGTAATTGGACTATGATTCCCATAATATGGAAGATTACTGAGTGATAAAAAGGAGTGAAATACTGACACGACAGGCTACAACATGGATGAAGCTTGAAAACCTCATGCTCAATGAAAGAGCCAGACACAAAAGGTCACATGCTGCATGCTTCCACTTATATGAAATGCCCAGACCAGGCAAATCCATAGAAATAAAAAGCAGATTGGTGGTTGCCAGGGGCTGGCAGTAGGTGGGGATGGGGAGTGACAGCTGACGGGTGGGGGGCTTCCTTTCAGGTTAGGATGATGAAAATGTTGTGGAGTCAGATAGTGGTGATGTTTGCACAACATTGTGATTGCACTGAAAACTCCTGAACTGTACGCCGTAGATTGGTGAATGTTGCAGTCGGTGAATTAGAGCTCAAATTTTACATGTTTTAGGAACTGGTGAGGGCCACCAGAGAATGAGCTGAGCTTCCACAATCCCCAACTGATACCTGGAAAAGTCCAACTTTCTCTGTTGAAAACACAGAGCCAAAGAGGAAGAGCCTTCCTTCCTGCTGGGCCACGGGGGCCCCACAGGAGGTCCTCCCTGACCTCTGGTCCCAGACGCCAGCGCTGGGGAGGGTAGAGAAGGAAAGACCGATGGAAGGAGGCTGGTGTTGGCTCAAGTTTGAGTGGAGCAGCCCTACGTCTGGGCATCTGGGATGTGAGGTAATAAATTGTCCGGTTGTTTAAGCAAAAGCAGGGAGGGAGGGAGGGATCGGGTGAGTCGGACTTCAGCTGAATTGCTGCTGGGATCGTTCTGAATCCAATTGTTTTAAGATGTTTAGATTTATTCTGGTCAACAATAACTTGAGATACATTTTACCTTTGATGAGTACTGTTAGGGGCTGAATTGTGTCCTCCAACATTCCTGTGTTGAAGTCCCGACCCCCTGCACCTCAGAATGTGATCTTATTAGGAAGTGGCGTCTTTGCAGATGTAATTGGTTAGGATACGGTCATACTGGGGTCAGGTGGGCCCCTCATCACGTGTGACTGGTGTCCTTACAAGGAGAGGCGATTAGGACACAGATGCACACACAGCGAGAACAGGCGTGCAGCTGAGGGTGGAGAGAACCGCCAAAGGTGTGGTGGCTGCCCGAAGCCTGGAACAGATGCCCTCGCTGCCTCAGAAGGAGCCAGCCCTGCTCACCCCTTGACCTCAGACTTGTGGCCCCAGACTGTGAGAGAGTGAATTTCTCTTGTTGAAGCTGCCCAGTCCTGTGGTGGTTTGTTTTGGCAAATTCTAGCAAACTAATACAAGGACTTTAAATACGGTACTTTTTAAAATCACTTTTTACCATTGCTTTAAGCTTTGTAAGTCTGTAATCAATTTTATTGTTTTCACCGATAGATTTTTCTGGTCTGTGAACAAGGACAAGACTTTCCTAATCATTTGATTCAGCTTAACTAAAGGCAGGGCACTGAGCTTGACTTTTGCGGAAGTTAATGATTGAGCTAATGAATTAATCGCACAGGCAGTGACCCACTAGCCAGGAAAGCTGTCTGAAGGGACAGCAGTCAGTGGGGTAATCAGGTCGCTGACATTGGTTATTTTTTCTCAAAATCTGCACTGCGTGATGTGTAATATACTTCTGCAGATACAAAAGAAGTTTGGGGGTCTCTAGCTTTAATTATTTACCTAGGGGTGTCATTTTTTCAATCATGTCGCTAAAAATCGTGTTCTCTTTTTTTTTGTGTGGTATGCGGTCCTCCCTCTGTTGTGGCCGCTCCCGTTGCGGAGCACAGGCTCCGGACGCGCAGGCCCAGCGGCCATGGCTCACGGGCCCAGCCGCTCCGCGGCATGTGGGATCCTCCCAGACCGGGGCGCGAACCCGGTTCCCCTGCGTCGGCAGGCGGACGCGCAACCACTGCGCCACCAGGGAAGCCCAATCGTGTTCTCCTTGATTAAACAAGTCAGATGCCTGACTTGTTACCATAGGCGTGAAGTAATTAGGGAGCTCTTACAAAGCAATGGATACGCAGCGATGAAAGATTACGGTGGAAACGCCATCCGTCTGAGTGAGTTTGGTGCTTGCGGCATCTCTGCAAGCTCCCACACGCCAGACTGTATGTGTCTGTGGATGTGTTTTCATCGGGCGAGTATTGGTCCCAGGTTTTGGCAATAACTTCCCATTGGTATATATAACAATACCGAGAAATTAGCACACACTACGTATTTAATTATGGTGTCCTTGCCTTGTGAAATAGCTCGTTATTAGGTTAACAAAATATAAACCCTATCCATTTTGTGTATGAGTATGAAAGTGTGTGTATGGAGGCGAGTACTTGGACATCTTTCTAGTTTCCTCTGTTAGTAATCAGTCTCCCTGCTCTCCCAGCCCCCGGCATCCCCAACAGCTGCTAGAGCAATCTTTATGAAACGCAAAATTAATTATGTCCTTTTACCACTGATAAGGGTTCAGTGGGTCCCCATAGATTTTAGGATGAAGTCAAAACTCATCATGCATGGATTCGGCGTGGATGTTTCTCACCTGGAAGATGGGAATCGACCTAGTATCTCCTTTGTGGTTTTTTTTTTAGGAGACTTAGCTGGTATGTTACTGAGGGCTCGGGTGCAAACAGTGGCTCCCATCTGCTAGTTTAAGTGGAAAGGGGACGCAGGGGGATGGGGAGGCATTCAGTTTGTTACTGGGACCGGAGGGCCGGCTCGGGCCAGCTCCCCGGGCTGCCCTTGTGGCCACCACCGCTGAGCCCACAGCCTCCGGCTTCTGGCCGGGGCCTCCACGGCTGCACCAGCGAGTGGCTGAGCTGTGGGATTCTCCCTGGAATCATCACCCCCATCTCTGCCACAATTTGTGCTGGTAAAATAGATTCCCTGAAACGTCAAACTGGTCTCCTCTGACTCGAATTCAAATCAGAGACTCGTGCACGGGCAGCAGATCGGTAGAACAGAAATCGCATCATGTTCAGAACCTTCCTTACAAGGACTAGGAAATGCATGTGTCTGTCTGTCAATCATCTATCAATCAAGCTATCATATCTTTCTATTTATGCGTCATCTATGTATCGTGTCTTTCTATCCATACATCGTCGATCTATGTTTCCAGCATGTGCATTCTAGACAGGATTGGGATGGATGTGCAATAAGCCAATACAGAGAGCTGACAAAATATTCACTCATTATAGGAATACAGCAATAACAAAGTCAAACTCACCGATTTCATGGAGCTTACGTTCTCCTGGGAAGGTAGGCACCTAGTAAGTTGTCATGTCAACAAACAGCATCAGTTGTGCTGAGATAAGAAAGTGGAGGTTGTCTTAGGCCAGGCTTTGTCTCTCTGAGGAGCTGACCTCCAGGTGGACCTGGGAAGGATGGGAAGGAGACTTGGGGGCTTCGGAGGAAGGACAGTCCAGGCAGTGAAATATCAAGTGTAAGGACATGAAATGGGAAGGAAATCTGTGCGAAAGAATCATCCAGGCGGGTGATGCTGGAGTGATGTGATCGAGGTGGGGACCACAGCAGGTGGTCGGAAGGAAGCGAGGGGGCGTGAGGGCCTTCAGGGCGTGCTGTGGACGTGACTTCTGCTCTGGACCAGGCTGGACGCTCTTGGCGGCGCTGATGCTGGTGGGGGGTAACCGCGGGGCTCCAGGAGTGGGGAGGGTGGCCAACCGGAAGGTTTGCATCCAGGCGGGAGACGCTGTGGCCTGGGCTGTGGTGGCTTCGTTCGGAAGTGTTTGCATTCTGGGCGCCTTTTGAAGGCAAAGACGACAGTGTTTTCTGATGGATTCATTTGTGAGGTGAGAGAAAGAAATCAGATCAAAGATGCCTGATTCCTCTTTGAGCCGAGCAGCTGAGTGGTTTAGGAGTCGTGGTGTGTTTACCGGGAAGGAGAAGACGTGGGGAGGGAGAGGTTTGCCATGGAAGATCACGGGTTCTCTGAGCCAAGCTGAGTGTAATAAAGACCGAAACGGAGGTGTCAAGTAGGCAGCTGATTACAGAGGTCTGGGGTGCAGGAAAAGTGGCCAGGACCAGGATGACGGCCCGGGAGCATCAACATACAGATGGGACTTGAAACCACGAAGCTAAATCAGATCACCAGGAAGGGGATGGAGGGAAGGAAGGAGGCGGTGGGTGCAGGGGTGTCGCGGCAGGTCTGGGAGATGAGCGGACAAAAGGACGGAGGTGATTGGGCGGTTTGCACACAAGCTCAGGGTGCCTCCTCTGCTGTGGGATAGTGGCGCAAACACTGCCACGACCTGGGCTGTCCCGAGTCCCTGCCTGTCACGCGCGCTGAGCTCCAGCTGAGCGCCCAGTCAGTGGGCACCCAGTGCCAACCCTACCCACCACCGCGCGTGCAGTCCAAGGGTGTCGCCTGCTCGCGTGTTCAGTTCTTGTGTTAGAAAAGGAATTGCAGGCTCTTTTCAGAATGTTTAAAAACACATATAAACCCAATGGCGTTTCTCTGGGACTCCGTTTCCTTGTCTGTAAAATCTAAAATTCATTGGTTCTCTGGCTTCAGAATTCTGGGAGAAAAAAGGTGTAATTAGTTATGCTTGGTGATTACTTGGGTTCTGGTAAGTAGCAGCTCTTTTATTTTCGATTTATAGAATCAGTTTTCTTAGGCCTATTCTTTAGTTTCCAAAGTAACTCAGCAAACAGACACAATAAATGCAAGCATTTTAATTGTATTTCACAGCATAAAATTTAGCATAAACCCTGAACTGTATTCTAATTCTATAAACTGGAATGTGTAACTTCCCACATCTCTGAGGAGTTTCATCTGGGGAACAGGCTTCAGGTCAGCAGAGACCTTGGAGAACAGTAACTAGTGACAGATACCTGACTTAATGTTGGGGGAGCCTTGAATTTCACATCAGTTTATAGCCATTAAATATTTCAGATGTACATAATTTAACAGGAGTTTAGCATGTTTCATATTTTATAAAATAGAATTTCAGTTAAAAGCCAAGCATAATGAAAAACATTGAAATGCCAAACTTAAAATACACATTCTTTACCAGGATAAATACAACTGAGGCAGGTCAGGATGCTTCACAGTAAAAGAATGTCCCAGACGGTCGCGTTGGAGAGCCCGGCCCTGGCGACTAGGCACTCGTGGTTTCTTCGGCGTGAAATGATTTCCCCCACATTTCCTACCCTGGAAAATGCCTTTTCCTTACTAAATACATGGATCCCATGTTACTCTGTCAGGGTCCTCTCTGATAAGCTGAGTTCATCACTCCCTCTTTAATTCTCATCTGTTTACAGATTTATGTGTTGTTTCATTTGTCACAGTGCATAATGATAATTATTAGTTATTATTGTTTTACGTGTCTGCCTCAATTCCTAGACTATGGACTCATGAAGGTAAGGGCCTTTTTTTTTTTTTAAAGTTCACTGCTTTCCCCTCCATTCCCAACAGAACCGTGCATAACAAATGTTGGTTGTGTTAAATTCAACTGAAAACCTTTTGGAGTCCTTTTAAGCAGCTGTGACACACAGCCTCGTGCCCGGGGTCGGGGTTCAGCCAGTGCCTGGTTGTGAGTCTGGTGGTCACATCTCACCACGTGGACAGAGCGTGGCTCCATCCCGTCACCACTTATGTGCAGGCAGTGGACTCCCGGAGGGCAGAGATGCCATGTTATCAGGTCATTACCCACGACTGTCCTTATGGCGCCGTTTTCTGAAATATTCACAAACCCGTCCGTGAAACCCAGCCGACCGCCTCTGCTCGGCGATCAAGTTGCTGCCGGGAAACCTGCAGCAGCTTTGGACTGAACACCTTTTGCTCCGTGAGCATGCCGGCCTATAGCTCACGGCTGCTCAGGGATCACAGTTCTTAATTATTTGTTTACTGTTTGCACCCTGCCTCTTTCCAGAAATCCCAGTTGTTATTTCATGGGATTAACGGTTTTGATAGAACGAAGAACTTGCTGGATCTTTACATGAATTCAGTTCTGTGTGTGTGTATCTGTCATAACCCTCACAGGGGAGATGGACGTGGCCTCTGGTCTTGAGGATGCTTGGGCTTCATTAAACAGGGAAGGCTGTGAGGGATGCAGGACGTGTCTCAGGTCTCTGTGTGTTCAAGACACGCTGTTTGTGTTATCCTGCATTTGAGCCTCATTTAACCTTTTCCAAATCAGGACAAACTGCTGTCTGGGCCCCATAATGACAGATCAGTGTTTGGGTGTTTGTAATGCCCTGACATCGGAGTTTCAGTGGAGCGACAGACCCCTTGTCCCGGAGCCTGAGTTCATAGTCTGTCCCCTGCTTGTTTGCACTGACTGTGAACTTAACCCCGCTTCAACTTTACAAAACTATGAGAGAATTGGGTTGCTATTACAGTTGCCCTTTTAAAACCAAATGTGATTTTATGTCTGCAACATTGTCTATAATTACACCATGGCATTCGTTCTGCGTGTTTTAATACGTACAGCAAGCATGTCCTTCTGATATCATCTTACGGCATTAACGTTACTCTCAATGTAAAATTATTTAGGGCACAATATTATATCCATTTTCCATTAAGTTTTCTTTTTAAATTTTATGAAACGGGAAAAAGTGTTATCCTATCAAAAATTCCTTTTTATGGGGATTAATTCCTGCTTACTTAGCTGCATTGTTTTTTTTTTACATTTTATCAATCCTTTAATTATTGAAAATTAATATATACTGTACATTCAGGCAGGCATATTTCTCTTTTCCTAAAATGCTAGTGAAGAGAGAAGTAAGGATTGTAATACCGAAAACAAAACTTTTCTTGACAGCCCAGTGAAGTAAGGAGCTGACCTACTTCCTTTCTCCAAAGAGCAGGAACATAAAAGATCTCAAACCACGACAGTGACCGAACAGCTTAGAGATCAAACCCATCCTGCACCCGGCTTTCTCCTGAAGATGGCCATTCTCCGTCCTTCAGCACAACTGGCTCTCAGAGCCGGCCCTGCTGCAGTGCAGCAAGCGCTGCAGGAAATGCTGGAGCATTCTGTCATTTCAGCGAGCTTTTATTATCTTCCGTCGTTTCACTTTGGGGTGCTCCATGAACTTATTTTTGTGCAGACTTCAAGTGCATAAACTGCTAGCTCAGCCCCAATTAAACCTTACTGCCGTTTTCTTTTCTCTCGTTGGGCTATGGCTGGGATCTCTCCCTAAATGGACCAGGAAGACACATGAGCTTCAAGGGCCTGAACAGAAGAGCCTGGAGCCAGGCTTGTTCGTTGTCTCCGTGGCCAGGTGGGCAGGTGTCATCTAGAAAGTTTACAGCAACCTTGCTGGGTACACCTACTAACGAAACATGGCCAAACTCGGATCTGTTTTCTTGAGAAAGATGAAATGTACCATTACGGTCTCGGGGTTATCCCAATCTCCCTTTGGAGCTTTCCCCAGGGATCCCCCCTAAACTCAGCTCATGTCCCACCGCGGAAGCCCGACACTGCCATTTCATGCTGCTTATCGCGGTTTAAGTTGCAAGTTTATCATCGTCTTCCCCAGTGAGCACGACGGCATGAGAACGTCTGCCCTCCTAATACGCAGGGCCTGGTGCCGAATGAAAACATGGGGGTGCCTGTTCAATAAGCAGGGAAAAGTCTCCTTCAAAGTACTGAAGAGTCGAGCTTTGCCTTTTTTCTGGTCTCTTGAGTTGTCATCATATTGTTTACTGGCTCTTTAATGTCATCCTGAGTAAAGAAAAATTTTATATTTTAATTATCAGCATGAACTTTACCATTTGTCCTCCCACAGTGCAATGCCAGTTTTAAATAAAAATGAGAGCGTGTGTAACTTGTATGCAGATCACTGGAATCGGTCTGTATTTCCTCATTTGTCGGCACGTGGGCGTTTTGTGCTTGATGGAACAGTGGAAACATTGCACGGAACCAACTCAACTGTTTTAATTTTCGCGGTGATGTGCTGTATCTCGCGTGCAATCTCCATGCCCAGGTCGTTCTTTGCTGCCCCCCTTGTCTTATCACTGAGTTTCATTTGGTTATCACCAGCTTACAGTTTGTTAAACTTGATCCAGAGAGGGTGAACTTGACGTTCTTGGGAAATTTAAGTCTTTTGGGGGGTAAATGGGAAGGCCGTCTTCCGGCACACACCGCCATCTCAGCTCACTCCACTCTGTTGGCGGCAGGCTGGGGGTCAGGTGTCGAGTCATCACACGGCATCGTCTGAGCACGGCACGCAGCGAGCCGGGGCCCCTGTGCCACATCGGACGCTCCCCTCTGCCTGCCGTACCCGCGAAGGGGGCAGACACGTGTCCTTCTTGTAAGGGTCCTACGAGGCGTCGGGAAGTCCAGGAGGAAACCATAGATGGGGGTGACTGTCTACTGACTCGGAGAGAAAAATAAAAAATCTCCAAACACTGCTGTCAGTTCTCCCAGCTCTGGAGACAGAAGTGTGAGACCAAGGTGCCGGCAGATTCGGTGTCTGCTGAGGCCGCTTCCTGGTTCACAGACGGCGTCTTCTCACTGTGTCCTCGCGTGGGGGAAGGGCTGGGGGCTCTCGGGGGTCTCTGTTATGAGGGCACCGATCCCTTCACGGAGGCTCCACCCTCGTGACCTCATCACCTCCCAAAGGCCCCTGCCTGACACCGTCACCTTGGGGATTAGGGTTCAGTATGAATTGGGGGGGTTGGTGGCACAGACGTTCAGTCTATAGCACCTGGGAAGTTGTTGGCCACAAAGACGGGATATATAATGATAAATCATGCTCCATAACATAAAAGCAATGCAGGGAAAGAAACATCTGAATGTGTGTTTCAGTCAATTCTGGTAACTAAAACGCAAACCCAATATATACGAACACCGAATGATTCCTAGGTGATACCTTTAGGCAAAGCAAATTTATCAGTAAAAAAAAATGTAGAAAATAAAAAGACAAAACAGTGAATTTGAATGAACATGTTTACAAGGTAGCCATAATACATGATTGTAGAAGGTGAAATATTTCAGTATAAATTGTTTATATCATGCACACAGAAAAATAATAATTTGGAGACTGAAGGGACTGCCGTGCTCTTGCTTGAAGTGAAAGGAAGTAGTTCGCTGACTGTAGGAACGCGATTAGCAACTGAACAAGCACTGGATTCTAGTAGAAACCAGCTTGAACCTCACTTGAAAGCCTTGTATCCATTGCTTTTCAGCGTAGCTTAGAACAAGTAATAAATTGTATCATTTTAGTTAGTAGAATAACATAAAATTTACCTCTGATGGGCCTGAAGCCTTCTGGCATGACAGTTTTGAGTGAAGACTGCCCACAGGGATGAAGTTTGCATCTGTGCTGTGGGGTCTTGTGCTGCCGTCCTGCTGGGGCGGCATCTCCCCCGGACACTGGTCCGAGGTGCTGTGCAAAGGCCCTGTGCTCAGAGGGGTCCCAGCTTGGTTAACGCTCTCCTGTTACTGTTTGAACAAGGGGACCTGCATTTTCATTGTGCACTGGGTCCTGCAAATTATAGGCCTGGTAACGGGTGCGTTCTATACAGGGTAATTTGTGTAGGTTTTTTTTTTTTCTTTTTGCGGGGGATACCTCTTATATTTATGCCTATTTGCATGAATGTAAGATTTTTAAAGAACCCTGCTTCTTAGAATTGCAAACTTGTAAACAGATCCATTCCCCACATTTTCATTAGGTCTGGGGGCCCTTTCTTAGATTATACAGAAGTGCAAGGGTTGCAGGACAGGACCGAGCAGCTGAAGAGTCTGTGCAGAACACGACGCAGCCTTTTAGATTTCATGGGTGAACGGGAGACGTTTCTGTTATGATGATCTTTTTACAATTAATATACTTCCTTCCTCAATTCAATGATCTTTATGATTCAGTCTTCTTAAAAACTATTAGTAAAGACAGAACAACAACAACAGAATGAACTCTCTGTAATAATGGAAGACACAATGGAAATGCCAGAATACTGCTTAAATATTTGGGCTTTCATGTTCTAGAACCGTGTTTATGAACAATGTAGAAAATAGATATTTGCCATGAGACTGCAATAATTTGCACTCAGGCTGAGGAACATGCTGGAGGCTTTGGGGAAATTGGACATAATAAAGAATGAGGTGTCAGATTATCTACAACATTCACTCTGAGTAGGTGATGGTGTGGATTTTGCAGGAAAGGCTCCTCTCAACCCCAGACACAGCTCAAGTGAGGCACCGCGCTTGTGTCCTGAGGGAGAGTCGCGTGAGCTAGGTTTGTGGTGACCTGGTTAAATGGACACCCACGAAGACAGGAAGAAAAATCCCGGGAAGGGCGACAAAATACGAGCCACGGCGACATAATGAAGCCAGATTACGATCTGAGCCCAAAGTGAGCCCGGATCAGCTGTTGAGTAGTTAAGAGACTTTGATAAAACAGTCTGCATTAGAAAAGAAAAAAAAGGAAGGTTCTTCTAGCCCATCTTTAAAGGTAATTTTAATTTCCAGAATTCTCTCATCCAAGAATATAACTCTCAACTAATCACAGAAGGATGACAGAGACTCGTCTCGAAAAATTTTTGCCAACTGAGATTAATTGGTATTTTGTTTTAGAGCAATACTCCCTTTGCAATGTTTTATTAATTGTTCGATTAAGCCAGATCTATTTGAGGAAGGTCATTTTAGACCAAAACATAATGATTTCTGAAACTTTACATTCCTATCCTTTATTCCTAAAAGTATTTTGTATGTGTGTGTCTGTCTGGGTGTGCGTGCTCACGTGTGTCTAAAGGGTTAGTAGATTCTACTTTGCAATCTGGGGGAAATTCAGCCAATATTTATTGAATGGCTGTGATGCTTCTGTCTGGCTGGTCCTGGGGATGCTGAGACGGTCGGGAGTCGGTGCTGCGTGTGGCCCAGTGAGAACGGCAGGGTCCGCCTGGGTGTGAGCAGACCCCCCCCGGGGTCACACCCTGTGAGTCCTGCTAGGTGCTGGCTGTTTTTTCTCCCAAGTCGCTCATACCAAGGAGGCCTGGAAGGTTCCAGAATCCTTCAGATATTGTGCCCCTTCTTGACACAAACGAAGAGCACACAGCTCCAGCTCTCCTGAGACGAGACCTCCCTCCATCCGGCGGCGTCCACCCCTGACCCCACGCACTCTCCTGCCCTTGGAGGAGGTCACAGCGCAGGCTGGTCTTTCTCTGCAGCACGGTTTCTGTTCCTCCCGTGGACGTGGTGTGTCCCCAGGCAGGGACGCTGGGCTTCCCCAAGCAGGTCACAGGGCCCGACGAGCTGACATTTCATCCTGCTCCTGTGGATGCAAACCCCCGACGTTTCCTCCTTCCTTTGAGCTGCTGACCCCGTGTCGGTCACCTGGCCATCAGACGTGCAGTTAGAGGCGAGCTTCCGCGTGGTCCCCACCCAGAGTCCCTGCACCGGCTCTGCACCCGCCCTGCCCCCCGTGGACACGCTCCGCCTGAAGCAGCCCCTCTGTGTGAGGGACCGTTTCCTTGCCTTCGCAGACCTTGCTCTGCATCACCAGCCTTTTTCTTCCCTTCTGGAGCATCTCCGTTGGCACACAAGCAGGTAGCATCCCTCATCTTCAAAGAGAAACTTCTCTTGACCTCATATCTGCTTCCAGCCACTATCATGTTTCTCTGCTTTCCCTTCAAAGAAAGGGCTTGTCTCTGCTGCCCCTACCTGCTCTCAGCCTCCTCAGTGAATGTGGTCCCCTCAGGCTTTCAGCTTCACCGGCCAACGAGAACTCCTTCTGTAGCCTCACCAGGGACTAGAACTGGACCAGCTGGCATCTCTGCATCCTTGACTATCGGCTTCCTTCCTAAACAGCTTCTCCAGCCTCCCAGACACTTCTCTTTCCCTCCTCTCCCTTCCTCTCTCTCCCTCCTTTTCTCCCTCACACATTCTCTCCGTTTTCCTCTTACTTTACTGGCTGCTTAATCCTCAGTTGCCTTTTTTAGTTCTTCCTCATCTTTCCAGCTTCTAAACGTTTTGATGCCCAGAGCTCCATCCTTGGACCTTTTTCCTTCCCTATTTATTTTCCAAGTTACCTCATCCTTCTCATGGCTTTAAGTGCAATCTATTTTTTGATGATTCTCTAATTGATACATCCAACTTAAATGTCTCTTCGGCACCCCAAACTCTTATATCCTGCATCTACCCCAGACCTTTACTGATGTCTAAAAAGCATCTCAACTCTGACATGTTTAAAAGCAAACCACATCCCCAAACCCAACAGCACCAAATGCTGACAAGGACGTGGAGCAACAGGCACTCTCATCACTGCTGGTGGGAACGCAAAAGGGTACAGACACTCTGGAAGACAGTTTGGCAGGGTTTTTTTTTTTTACAAAACTAAACATACTTTTATTGTATGATCCAGAAGTCACGCTCCTTGGTATTTACCCAAATGAGTTGAAAAAAAAATATGTCCACACAAAAAGCTACTACAGGGCTTCCCTGGTGGCGCAGTGGTTGAGAATCGCCTGCCAGTTCAGGGAACACGGGTTCGATCCCTGGTCCGGGAAGATCCCACAAAAATATGTCCACACAAAAAGCTACTACAGGGCTTCCCTGGTGGCGCAGTGGTTGAGAATCCGCCTGCCAGTTCAGGTTGCCGCAATTAGAGAAAGCCCGCGTGCAGCAATGAAGACCCAACACAGCCAAAATAAATAAATAACTTAATTAATTTTTTAAAAAAAGCTACTACATACAATGTTTATAGCAGCTTTATTCATGATTCCCAAAACTTGGAAGCAACCAAGATGTCCTTCAGTAAGTGAATGCATAAATTGTGATACATCCAGACAATGGAATATTTTCCAGCCCTAAAAATAAATGAGCTATCAAGCCATGAAAAGACATGGAAGAACCTTAAATGAATATGACTAAGTGAAAGAAGCCAATCTGAAAAGGCTACACACTGTATGATTCCAACTCAGTGACATTCTAGAAAAGACAAAACTATAGAGACAGTAAAAAGACCAGTGTTTGCCAGGGTTTGCGGGGAAGGAGGCATGACTAGGCAGAGGATTTTTAGAGCAGTGAAAATACTCTGTGTGACACTACCGAGGTGGATGCGTGTCATTTTGCTTTTGTCAAAAGACATAGAACGTAGAGCGTACAAGGTTGTAGCTGTAAAGTACGGACTTTCGTTAATAATGTATCGATATTGGTTTGTCAGTTGTAGTAGCTGTACACATTAATGCTAAATGTTACTAATGAGGAGATTGAGAGAAGGGGAAGCAGGCACATGGGAATCCTGTGCTATCTGATCTAAAACTGCTCTGAGAATAAAGTCTATGAAATAAAAAATCCCAGATCTCTCCACCCCTTCTCACTGCCGGCTTCTTCTGCGGCCCGACACCTCAGTGGAAGGCGATGCGTTCCACTCGTTGCTGAGCCAGAAGCAGTGGGTCTTCCTCGGTTCCTGTGACGTGTCCCTACTTGGAGTCCAACCCCAGATTCTAGGTGCCTTTCCTTCAGGACACACCGGGGGTCTCAGCAGCTCCATACCTACCACCTGGTCCCAGCCTTAGTTAATTAAGATTAATTCATCTTAATTTGAGTTGACTATTTCAGCAGCTTCCTGCCGATACCTCTGCAGCAGCTTTGTCCACACAGCAGAAAGCCTACTTCTTCCAAGCCGTGTGACGTTACTCCACTGGCCAGAGCCCTCCAACGGCATCTGCCCTCCACGAAAGGGAAATCCCACCTCCTGAAATGTTTAACAGAAGCTGCCATCACAGGATAGGCCGTGAAATCTCAATACCTTAAGAGAACAGAAAACAATTTAGTTTTCAACAACCAGTCCGGTCGTTGGGGAGCTCAGGGTTGGGGGGGGACACGCCGCCATCAGCAACCATTCAGGGTTCCAGGCTCGGCCGCCACCTCTAGTGTGTGGCTTTCGTGGCCACAAACCGGCAGACAAGCCAGTGCAGGGTGGAGAGCCAAGCTGCACGTGGCCCCTGTCACTTCCATTCCTGTTTCTGGGGCCAGAACTCATCACATGGCCGACGTAGATGCAACAGGGGTTGTAAAGCGCAGTGCACGCCCGGGCTGCTCTCCACCCACAGCTCCACACCCAGGAAAGGGGTGAAACGTGTGTGCGTGCTCCTGCAGGGAAGAAGAAGGCTGGTGATGCAGAGCAGGGTCTCACACAAGGGAGGGCTGCTTCAGGGGGACCGTGTCCTGGGGAGGGGGCGGGGCGGGGCGGGTGCCGAGCCAGCATGGGGGGCTCTGCGGCTGGACCTTGAGGAGTTCCCCCTCTGACTGCACATCTGTTCTCAGTGCTGATCGCCAGATGACCTGATGGCCGTTGCCACGGGGTTAGCAGCCCAAAGGAAGGAGGAAGCGTCAGGGGTTTGCATCCACAGGAGCAGGGTGAAAACTCATCTAGTCGGGCTCTGTGACCTGCCTGGAGAAGCCCACCGTCCCTGCCTGGGACATGCCAGCCACGTCCCGGCATAAAACGTGTGTGTGCGCGCGCGCGTGTGTGTGTGCGTGTGCGTGTGCGCCTGCGCCTGCGCATGCGTCTGTCTCCGTGAATGTCCGCCCTTCAGAGGATGTGTGCACGCACACCCCTTCCGGCCTCTCGCGCTCTGAGCAGCTCCTTCACCCAAGTGCCCTTGGCCTCCGGGCTCTGCCAGGCTGGGAATCCGCCCCTGGTGCACCGCCCCACCTCTCCCCCGAGCAATTTAGGGCCATTCATGGCAGCAGGAGCATCTATGATCTGACTATTAATAGCCAAGCATAAAATCAGCTTCCAGAAGGCGGCCAGAAGTGAAACCGCGGCTGACGCAGAGCATGCCCGGGCCGGGCGCAGCAAGCAGCTGGGGCTGCAGAGACACTGGCTGGGTGGGGGGAGCTCCTCGCTGCTGCTCCCCAGAGCACCCCCAGCAGCGCTCCTTCCAAAGGCATCTGATCGCCGGGAAGCAACACCCACTCTCCTTCTGAAGGGTGTCAAGCGCAGGGACACGGTTTCAAAGGCGCTTATGTAACGTCTCACGGTTGCTCAAGAGGTAGGCTCTCCAGGCCACCTTCCTCTGCCTCTTCTGCAGGTGGGGACCTCTTACAAGAGCAGGATGCTGTTCCGCATAATGAGACTAGATCCCTGTCTGAGAAAACAAGTCTCGGAAGGTTCAGGAATCTCCCGTCACCTCCCGGCACGTGGAAGGGACGCAGAGAACGGGAGGGAAGAGAGAGCCCACCGCGCCAGCCGTGCTCACGGGGCCCAGCGTTGGCCCTGAGGTGACGCCCTCGTGTTCTCGGTGCCCTTTTATTCGGACGGCGCCTTTTCAAGGCAGCTTCTTAGGAGCGACCCGAAGTCGCCCCCTGACGGCCTCCTTTCTCACCTTCCTAACTCCGCCAGCCTGCCGGCCCCCGTTCAGCCTCCTGCCCCCACTTCCCTGCCGTGCCTGTGTTCCTGCTCCAAAGTCCTGGCTGTGAATATAGGAGCCCGAGTCTGGATGCTGTCGGTGGACGCAGACGCTCTCGGGAGCTGCAGGTCCAGGGATGTGGAGCCCTGGAACCGTGTCAGCCGGGCCGGGCGCCTGCAAAGGGCTCATGCCACACAAGAGCAGAGGGGCACAAGGGAACTTTCGGGGGTGATGGATGTTTACTACCTTGATGGCGACAGTGGTGACACGGGTGTGTCCATATGTCCAAACGCATCAGACCGTGTGCTTCAAATGTGCACAGGTTTTTGTAGGTCAATTATACCAGCTATAATTGTCAGCTGTGTTTTTTAAAAAAGCACGTAGTCAGCTGGGTTGGAATGTAAAGAAGAGGAAGTCTTAACATCAGCTTTGTGAATACACTGAGATTTTATTTTTTATTAGATTGGTTGAACTCAGACAACTGGCTTGGAAAAAAGAAACAAAGGTATAGAGTCACAGCCCATTCCAAGCGCAGACGTCTGTCTGAGAAGGCGGCGGTTGCTCTGGCTCGGGGGGGCGGGCAAGGCGGGGGAAGCCAGCTGCCGGCTTCGATACTTGAGTGACGATATGGGCAGTACTTGAGCTGAGAGCTGAACCTGGGTAATTATTGATTTTCCAAATGATGAGAAGAAAAACTGACAAGGGCTGAATCTTGGGAGAAATACCCATCTTCACCTGCAAAGAAAAATAAAGATCACGGAAGGAGATGGGGAGAGATGCGTGTGACCCTCGTTAAAGCCCGTTTTAACGAGTTAGAACTGGTGTCAGGACTCCTGCAGGCGGGGCAGGGATAAGCCTGCGCTGGCCTCCAGCCCTGGGCGGCTGCTCCCTGGGGTGCAGAAAAGAGCCGGAGGCGGGATGAGCCGACATCCCCCCGGACTCCTGTGCTTGCAGGGCTTCCTGGCCGCCGCCCCAGGTCGCGGCAGACAGCAAACACGCTCTGGTTTTCCTAAGACCTGACAGCTGCCAGACGTTCAGCTTCCATAAATGCATTTAATCCTCCAAACAGCCCCGTGGTTTCCCGCAGCTAAAGAAACCAAAGAAACCAGTCCGAAAAGTTGGAAACCCGCTCGAGGGCACACGATGGGAAACACACGGGAGGAGTCGGACCCTGACCCTCCTCCCCGAACCGGCTCCCCTGGAGTGTGTGCCGCGCGGTGACCTCCATGCCTTCCCGTTCCCCGGGTCCCCGTGTTTCTGTGAACGCGATAAAGGCTCCCGGTTTTGGTCGCTGTTCAAAGACCTTGGGAACAGCCGTGATACAACATCCGCACGTGCCACCGATGCGCCTGGATGGCTGGTGCCCGGTGCCAAGGGTCCCAAAGCTGTTGGTTGAAGGTGTGGAACAGAAAACAGACTCTTCCTGGCAGCAAATCACGGGAGAGAACTGGGGGTGGGCGGAGCTTCCGTGCTGACTCTAGAAGCTGGGAGCTCGAGGGTCCCAGGCGTCCCTGAGGAAGCCCCAGGGGAGTGGACGGTTAGGAGCCTGGAGCTGGGGGGGTGTCAAGCCTGTCCTGCCTCATCTCCCACCTGCATCCACGGCTTGCCCGGTGTGGACACCGGGCAAACCGGTGCTGGTCGGACCGGGTTGGGGCCCAGCTCCGGACCTCGTGGCTGCACCTGTGAGTGGGCGCGGGCCACAGCTTGCGGAGAAGCTGAGTAGCCAGTTTATCTCCACGCAGATGCTGAGGGTATTTTTAAACCTAACAAGGTCACGTGACAGCAATCATCTGGATTTCCACAGCGTTTTGTGCCCCAAAGTCCCTTCTGCAAGCACAGGGTTTCCGGAAGGGGGCTCTTGATACCGTCGTTTGTTTATTCTCCCTGGGGCCCTCGCAGTGGGCGTTTCAGTCCGAGGCTAAGGCGTCTGTACCTTCCGCAGACTTTAGGTAAATGACGAGTGTCCGCTGCACGACAGGTGACACGGTCCTGCGTAGGCCTCCTGGGGCTGGAGGGACAGCGGTCGGCCCTCGGGCCCGAGCATCTGTGCGGACAGCAGGCAGGTTCCCGTGCGCCAGGCCCGGACACGAGCGTCTGCATCCCGCCACCGAGCCCACGCCCCCCAGATGCGTCCCATGAGACCCTGAGAACGCAGAGGACCAGCCACGGCCCCGTCTGCTTGGGGCTCGGGGCTCCTAGGGAGCAGGGGGCCTTCATCCCGGTTCCTGCGGGTGTTCCCGCCGCTCTGGCAGAGCAGAGCCTGTCAGCGTTCCCCGACGCGGCCCGACCAGCCGCCGGCCCCGCCAGCAGGAAGCGGGCCCGGGGCCCCGCCGCGCTCGCAGGGCCGACATCACGGCGTCTCTAAGGATGCAGGCCCGGGGCCGGGGCGCCTGTGACCCTGCCAGCCCTGCGCCCTCCCTCTGGCCACACGTGGGCGGCCCCACGTCCCCCGCGGCGTCTCGTGGGCAGGGTGCGCGTCGTCCACGTGGCCCCTTGTGACAGGGGCATCCACGGAGCCCGTGTCACGGCAGGAGCGAGGCTGTGGGGCAGAAAGGGTGGCCTCGGTCGCGGAGCCTTCCATCGCCGGAGGCCCTTGGCTGGCTCTGCACCTGCATGCAGAGGATCCCCCTGCAGCCACCGCGTGAAGCCGGGGCTGTTCTTCCCGAGGGGGGCAGAGCACGTGGCGGGTTGCCCCCCCAGACTCTTGACAGCAGCAGAGGGGCGCGGAAATTCGAGTTCTGGGCCCCTTCTTCCTTCCCTGCCGGGGCCCGACCCACGCGGCTGTCAGAGCTGGCACCGGGACGCGGGGAGGCGCCGCGGAGAGCCCCGCGGGAGAGCGGAGCGCTTCTCTCCGTGGCCTCGGGACAGGCCTGGGGCCCACCTGGGCCACCAGAGACCCTCCGAGGCCCCTAGCAGCCTGCGCCTGGGTGGGCGTGTCAGCAAAGCCGGGGTCGGGGCAGATTGCTCCTCCGTGCTGTTCTGGAAATTCCGACTGGCTACCTTCCAAGCCGCCAAGTTGAGAGCAAAGGAAGAGTTTGATGGCAATGCAAACTGGCAGCTTTCCAGCTGCAAAGCTGACTCGCTTAAGCTAAGAGAGCCCTGGCGGTCAGGACTGGCCGGCGGGCAGCTGACGCCCGTGCGGGACCTGCGTTCCGAGCTGGCTGTCCTGCTTGTCCTGCGTCTCCCCGCCCCCTGGCCGACAACTGCAAGACCCCTGCATCTGGACAGTGCAGACTCTCAAGGGCTCAACTGCATTTTCTCTAAGCACGTGTGGAGGCGGCCTGTGAATTCCTCATTTTTACTTTATCGTTCCGCTTAATCTTCCTTCAAAGCCGCCGGTACAACTGGGGAAGCAGCTTCCAACTAAGAAACCGTGCAGACTTGATGTGTGTGAGGCACGTACCTGCCCCGCTTTGCCCCCGACACCGAGGAGAGCGTGCTGGAGGCCCTACGTCGGATCCCACGGGACAACCCGCGGAGCCTGCAGCTTGGCGGTTCGGCTGCCACGGGGGCGGGGGGAGGGGTTTCCACAGCAACCTCGCCTTCTGCCTCTTCTGGTTACTGGTGGGCCTCAGCTCTTTCCCGACCATCCGATGCCCTGGTGGAGGTGCCCGCAGGCTGTAAAGAAAAGGGCACCAAGTTACCCCATGAACTGCCGCCCTTCTGCCTTCTCTCTCCCCTCTGATTCTTCTGTCTTCTCCTGTCCCCCCATCTCCCCTGCTCCCCACCATCCCTGCCTGTCCCCCCAATCCCTTCTGCCCCTCCTGTGCCCTCTGTCCCCTCCTGTTTCTCCTGTCCCCCCATCTCCCCCTCCCCCTCCCCTCCTATCCCCCCAGCTCCCATCCCCTCCTGTCCCCTCCTATTTCTCCTGTCTCCCCATCTCCTCTGTCCCGCCGTCCCCTCCTGCCCCCTCCATCCCCCCCCCCCCCCCCATGCCCCTCTCCCCTCCC
>NC_041233.1:109991969-109997817 GCF_002837175.3 Physeter macrocephalus
CCTCCTGTCCCCTCTGACCCCCCATCCCCTCAGCTCTCCCCACATCTGTCCTGCAGCATCCGTTCACCATCTGTTCATCAGATGGAGTCCCGGGACCCAGACCTCGCAGGGGCTTCAGTTAATCTTTGAAAATGCAGAAGTCCTGTAAGCATCTGGGTAACCGGTGGCTGGTGCTGAGCTGTCTGCACATCCAGGGCACATCTGAAGGAACAGTCAGTCCTGGGGACCTTGGGGTGATTTGTCTGTGGATGGGTCCCTCATCCTGAGAACATCCGATTCCTCAGGCTTGAAGATGCAATCGCAGGATCTCATGGCCCTTTTCATCCACCTTGTCCTGAAACAGTGCCTCCTCTGGAGAAACAGGTGGTAAATCGATCATTAAGTCACCGTGTATACGTGATCTCACGGTACCAGGTGCTCCAGGAATCCAGAGAGCATGGGGGAGGGGGGTGTCTCACAAGGAGGGGCCTCCTGACCTGGCCCTGATGGGGAGCCAGAGCCGGGAGCCACCCAAGAAGAAGACACACAGCACTCGGAGGGCCTTGGAGACCTCGGGGAGCCCAGGGTGTTATTTATGTATTGTGTGTCCCGCCTCATTCTGAAAAGGATTTATTCGGGTATAAAACACATAAGCAGACAGAAGGTAAGGGGAGGAAATAAGTGCAAGTCAGGGGTGTGAGCCGCGGAACAAGAGGCGCCCGAGCTCCCCGGGCGAGGTCTCTGTTCCCTCCGGTTGTATCCTGGGCCCCAGGGGAGCCCGGACCCTAGACGGCACACAGAACGAGTGAAGTGAGTGACCCTGCACTCTGGCTGTGGACGGGGCTGAGTGTCCTGGAGAAGAGGGCAGTTACTACAGGGGTCAGGGTTTCTAAGTGGCAAAAGCAAAGGACTGCTCTGAAAAAATAAACTAAAAGAGAAAGAAAACCGGGTATTCTTGATAATCCAACACGACACACAAAAAATCAGGTTGTCATGGGGGGGCCCCCCTTCCAAAGGAAGGGGACTGGGAGAATTCGGTGCATGGAGAGCGGGTTCAAGGGCAGGAGTGGGGCTGACCCTAGGGCCAGGCATCCACTCGTGTCCCCAGAGTGTGTGAAGAGAGTGTGTGAAGAGGCCGTCGTGCAGTGCACGTCACGGTGCACCGTCTTTGCTGATAACCCCACGGGGAGAAAACCTCATTCCGCAGAAACGAGCACTGACCTTGCTGAGTCGGCAGCACGTCTCTGACCTGTGATCCGGCCCCGACCCTTTGCCCTCGGACCCTGACTCCAAGACACCCTCACCCTCCCTCCTCTGTGCTCCCACAGGTACAGTCACTCACCTTCCGATTTCACTGACAAACCGAAAGATGCCTTTTGCCTCTTCCATGGAATAAACAATTAAACCAAGACAGTGTTGGGGTAAGATTGCAGAGATGCCCGTGCAGAAGTATAGATGCACAGCAATAGAATTCCTTCAGGATTCTCAGAGGGGGCCCCTTCTGGGATGGAGATTCCTCTGGATGCTGTGTCCTGGACCCGTAATCCTCCTGTACCCACCATACCCACAAGTGCGGGAGCATTTGGGGGTTTGTGGGGCACTTCCACACCCCCGGCCCGGGGCCACTCCGCGTGAGCCTCCAGCTTGCTCAGCGCACACCTCCGGGGGCGGGGGGCGAGCTGTGCACACAGACACTTGTACCTGGTGTCGTGGGACGGGTGAGTGACCTGCCTGGTGCACGGCACCTTCCTGACCTCAAAAACTAAAAAGCAAATCAAAGGCAAAGCAAATGTAGCAGGAGCTTCTTGGCCATTATCTCCTTTAAGGCTTTGCATGATCTTGGGAGGTGACCTCCTAGCCCTCGTTTAGTGGCGAGAACCCTGCGTCTTGGGGAGGTTGGGTGACCTGCCAGCAGGGCCGCAGAGGCAGGTCTGAGCTCAGAGCCCTCTCCCCACTGCCGTGTTCCCGTTAGCACAAAATCCCTTTAAAAAACGTGGGAGCTCATCTCTCAGCACTGCTGGTTGGGATTCTGTAGCACTTCCAATAATAGATAAAGAGTAGAACCTTTCTTTTTTTCTCTGGGATCCCATGATCCAGTGACAAAATGTATATTCGCAGGAAGCTGTACAAGTGTCAAGTTACCTGTGTAAAGTGTGGTTGGGGAAGCATCCAGGCACCTTCTGGTTTGACGCCCTCACATCCAGGGGAATGTGCAAAATACATTTTCAAATACCAAGAGTTTCCTTTTTGTTTAAAAAAGTTGCATTTTTTGACGTCCACCAGCATTTTCCAGAAGAGCTATATTTAATTCTCCTGGCACATTTTCTTTTTTACGGGACATTTAATTTCGCTAGATAGTTCTTAAGCAGGAGTACTCCATAGCCAAATGGTTATTGAATATCATCGTCATAAATCACTCCTCTCCGGAGCGCACGTGGGTGTTTCACAGAACACTTTGTCAGCGGTTCTGCGCCCAGTATAGGCCTGAGGTGTCCAAGGGTCTCAGAAAAATCAGAGACGGGCAGGGAAGGAGTGTCGCTGACCCAGCACGGGTTCCTCTGCATGTTTTCTCTCAGGGTCTCACAGGCGAAATAATAACATATGATTATGTTATTATTTGGAAGGTCCAGAGTCTTGGAAATAACAACTTTTGCCCACTTAGCCAAAAAGCAAACTGGGCTGCTCTGAGAGGAGGAGCCCTGGAGGGGTTATGTTAATGAGGATAATTGAAGTGGAGCTGGACTCTGGGGTCCAGGAGAGCAAAGGGAACCTGCAGAGGCACAGGGATAGCCCGGCTCCCGGGGCTCCGGGGCCGGCTGAGCACACGGAGGCGGCGTTGGGGGAAGCAGGCACCGCCCCGAGGAGCCGAGGGCAGCGCGGGCAGAGCACAGACCTCGAGCTCTGTGGGTGGACTTCGGGCAGCCAGGGAGGCTGTGGCATCGAGGACAGGGAGGGCTCAAGCCACCTGCTGGCACGTCCTCCTGGCCCAAATCGAACTTCAGAAATGAGCGCTCACCCGCCAGCCACACGGCTGCCCGTTGCGTGCCCACCTCTGTCAGACGCTGGCAGGATGCAAGCTTGGGGGCAAGGATGTCCGCCTGTGTCCCTGATGCCCAGACAGCGCCTGGCATGTCGTGGGTGGTCAGTGCGTGTTCGCCACTGAGCCTGTGACTCTGTCCCGCCGCCTCCCTCCCCTGCAGGCTGGACACAGCAACGGGAGGCTGGGCTCACGGCCAGCAGCGCTTTAACTGTTCACACAGACCCTGCGTCTGACGGGCCGGGCCTCGGGTAAGGATGTCAGGGGAAAGCGACACCTCGAGCATTCCTGACATCACAGACCAGCCCCCCATACACCCTCAGCGAGCTTTTTCTGAAAGGCATGTCTGCTCCTTCCTGGGCTTCCTGCTGGGTACCTGTCGGCGGAGCATCTTCCATGGGATCCGGCACTTCTGTGTTTCCAAGCATCGTTTCCCTTCTCCCTGATTCACAGGGTGACTGCGTCTCTGTGCTCGGGCTCCGGTCCTATCCTCACGCTCCTGGTGGTTTTTACCTGATGACACCTGCCCTGTGTTTGCAGTCGACACAAAGGAGGCAAGACCACTCCTCACTCCGCAGCGGTGGCCGAGAGGGGCCACGCAGACACGGCTGGGTCTTTGCAAAGTTCAGGGAGCGGGGGTCTCAGCTGGGCGCCCCTGAGCAAGGGGGCACCTGGCGCACGAGATGACAGGTGAGCCAGGCAGGCGGGTGCAGTTGCGGGGTAAGAGGCAGGCAGGAGTCAGGCGGCTCCGTCCGGAGGGAGCAGGTGTTGGGGACACCGCCCGCCTCTCCTGGTCCCGCAGGACCGTCACGCGTGTGCCCCCCTCAGTCCCCTCCCTCTGGGGACTTGAGAATGGCTTCCGCAGTGACTCTTCTTCCCTCTGTGTGTCACATTCCTGCTGCCCAGTGTAGATGCAGGACAGTAACACCGTGGTGTGCTCACTGTTGCTCTAGAAATATTCGTGGGAAAGTGTCTGTGAGTCAGGAAGAGTCCTGCTCAAGTGTATTCACAACAGAGGCCGCGACGGGGCCACAGCCCCAGTGTCCGTGGACGGATGAGTGGGTAAAGAACACGTCACACACACACACACACACACACACACACACACACACACACACACACACACACACACACACACACAGGAATATTATTCACCCATGAAAAAGGAGGTCCTGACCTTGAGGGCATTATGCTCGGTGTGATAAACCAGACAGGAAGACAAAAACTGCATGATCTCACTTAGACGTGAAATCTACAAACGTCCAATACATAGAAGCAGAGGGCAGATGGGGGTGACCAGGGGTGGGGAGGTGGGGAGGAGCTGGTCACAGGGACAAAGCTGCAGGGATGCAGGGTGAGCAGTCCCGAGACTACTGTCCAGCATGGTGACTGCAGGTGATAAGGCTGGGTCACATCCTGGAAATTTGCTCAGGGAGTGGATCCCAGGTTCTCTGACCACACACAGTGGTCACCATGTGAGCAGGATGTGCCAACTAGCTTGGCTGTAGTAACCGTTTCACTGTGTGCACGTGTCTCAAACCAGCATGCTGGGCACCCTAAATATATACAATTCTTGTTTAAAAATACAATTTTTGAAAAAGAGATAGTCCTGCTTGAAAGCTGGGACTGTAACTGGATGACCACACTACATGGTCTGTGATTTTTCTGGGCATGAATGAGTGAAACTCATGGGTTCCTAAGAAACTGAATTTACAGGTCTTTTGGGGGTGTTTTTTTCCTTTTGTTGTTTTGGGTTTGTTTTTTTTTTTTTGAATTTTATTTATTTTTTTATACAGCAGGTTCTTATTAGTCATCCATTTTATACACATCAGTGTATACATGTGGCCGCGACGGGGCCACAGCCCCAGTGTCCGTGGACGGATGAGTGGGTAAAGAACACGTCACACAGACACACACACACACACACACACACACAGGAATATTATTCACCCATGAAAAAGGAGGTCCTGACCTTGAGGGCATTATGCTCGGTGTGATAAACCAGACAGGAAGACAAAAACTGCATGATCTCACTTAGACGTGAAATCTACAAACGTCCAATACATAGAAGCAGAGGGCAGATGGGGGTGACCAGGGGTGGGGAGGTGGGGAGGAGCTGGTCACAGGGACAAAGCTGCAGGGATGCAGGGTGAGCAGTCCCGAGACTACTGTCCAGCATGGTGACTGCAGGTGATAAGGCTGGGTCACATCCTGGAAATTTGCTCAGGGAGTGGATCCCAGGTTCTCTGACCACACACAGTGGTCACCATGTGAGCAGGATGTGCCAACTAGCTTGGCTGTAGTAACCGTTTCACTGTGTGCACGTGTCTCAAACCAGCATGCTGGGCACCCTAAATATATACAATTCTTGTTTAAAAATACAATTTTTGAAAAAGAGATAGTCCTGCTTGAAAGCTGGGACTGTAACTGGATGACCACACTACATGGTCTGTGATTTTTCTGGGCATGAATGAGTGAAACTCATGGGTTCCTAAGAAACTGAATTTACAGGTCTTTTGGGGGTGTTTTTTTCCTTTTGTTGTTTTGGGTTTGTTTTTTTTTTTTGAATTTTATTTATTTTTTTATACAGCAGGTTCTTATTAGTCATCCATTTTATACACATCAGTGTATACATGTCAATCCCGATCTCCCAGTTCATCACACCACCATCCCCCCACCGTCACTTACCCCCTTGGTGTCCATACGTTTGTTCTCTACATCTGTGTCTCTATTTCTGCCCTGCAAACCACTTCATCTGTAACGTTTTTCTAGGTTCCACATATATGCGTTAATATACGATATTTGTTTTTCTCTTTCTGACTTACTTCACTC
>NC_041233.1:109998133-109999147 GCF_002837175.3 Physeter macrocephalus
AGGAGGGTTCCCTTTTCTCCACACCCTCTCCAGCCTTTGTTGTTTGTAGATTTTCTGATGATGCCCATTCTATCTGGTGTGAGGTGATACCTCATTGTAGTTTTGGTTTGCATTTCCCTAATAATTAGTGATGTTGAGCATCTTTTCATGTGCTTCTTGGCCATCTGTATGTCTTCTTTGGAGAAATGTCTATTTAGGTCTTCTGCCCATTTTTGGATTGGGTTGTTTGTTTCTTTAATATTGAGCTGCATGAGCTGTTTATATATTTTGGAGATTAATCCTTTGTCCGTTGATTCGTTTGCAAATATTTGCTCATGTTCTGAGGGTTGTCTTTTCATCTTGTTTGTAGTTTCGTTTGCTTTGCAAAAGATTTTAAGTTTCATTAGGTCCCATTTGTTTATTTTTGTTTTTATTTCCATTACTCTAGGAGGTGGATCAAAAAAATCTTGCTGTGATTTATGTCAAAGAGTGTTGTGTTCTTCCTATGTTTTACTCTAAGCGTTTTATAGTGTCTGGTCTTAGATATAGGTCTCTAATCCATTTTGAGTTTGTTTTTGTGTATGGTGTTAGGGAGTGTTCTAATTTCATTCTTTTACATGTAGCTGTCCAGTTTTTGGCTATTCAGGGTCTTTTGAGTCTCCATACAAATTTTAAGATTTTTTTTGTTCTAGTTCTGTAAAAAATGCCATTGGTAATTTGATAGCGACTGCATTGAATCTGTAGATTGCTTTGGGTAGTATAGTCATTTTCACAATATTGATTCTTCCAATCCGAGAACATGGTATATCTCTCCATCTGTTTGTATCATCTTTAATTTCTTTCATCAGTGTCTTATAGTTTTCTGCATACAGGTCTTTTGTCTCCCTAGGTAGGTTTATTCCTAGGTATTTTATTCTTTTTGTTGCAGTGGTAAATGGGAGTGTTTCCTTAATTTCTCTTTCAGATTTTTCATCATTAGTGTATAGGAATGCAAGAGATTTCTGTGCATTAATTTTGTATCCTGCAACTTTACCA
>NC_041233.1:109999267-110001152 GCF_002837175.3 Physeter macrocephalus
GTTTTTATCATAAATGGGTGTTGAATTTTCTCAAAAGCTTTTTCTGCATCTATTGAGATGATCATATGGTTTTTATTCTTCAGTTTGTTAATATGGTGTATCACATTGATTGATTTGCGTATATTGAAGAATCCTTGCATCCCTGGGATAAATCCCACTTGATCATGGTGTACGATCCTTTTAATGCGTGGCTGGATTCTGTTTGCTAGTATTTTGTTGAGGATTTTTGCATCTATATTCATCAGTGGTATTGGTCTGTAATTTTCTTTTTTTGTGACATCTTTGTCTGGTTTTGGTATCAGGCTGATGGTGGCCTCATAGAATGAGTTTGGGAGTGTTCCTTACTCTGCAGTAAGAGTTTTCTGGAAGAGTTTGAGAAGGATAGATGTTAGCTCTTCTCTAAATGTTTGATAGAATTCACCTGTGAAGCCATCTTGTCCTGGACTTTGGTTTGTTGGAAGATTTTTCATCACAGTTTCAGTTTCATTACTTGTGATTGGTCTGTTCATGTTTTTTATTTTTTCCTGGTTCAGTCTTGGAAGTTTATAGCTTTCTAAGAATGTGTCCATTTCTTCCAGGCTGTCCATTTTATTGGCATAGAGCTGCTTGTAATAGCTTCTCCTTTTTCATTTCTAATTTTATTGATTTGAGTCTTCTCCCTCTTTTTCTCCATGAGTCTGGCTAATGGTTTGTCAATTTTGTTTATCTTCTCAATGAACCAACTTTTAGTTTTATTGATCTTTGCTATTGTTTTCTTTGTTTCTGTTTCACTTATTTCTGCTCTGATCTTTATGATTTCTTTCCTTCTACTAACTTTGGGTTTTGTTTGTTCTTCTTTCTTTAGTTCCTTTAGGTGTAAGGTTAGATTGTTTGTTTCACATTTTTCTTGTGTCTTGAGGTAGGCTTTATTGCTATAAACCTCCCTCTTAGAACTGCTTTTGCTGCATCCCAAAGGTTTTGGATCGTTGTGTTTTCGTTGTAATTTGTCTCTAGATATTTTTTGATTTCTTCAGTGATCTCTTGGTTATTTAGTAACGTATTGTTTAGCCTCCATGTATTTGTGTTTTTTACGTTTTTTTCCCTGTAATCGATTTCTAATCTCATAGCATTGTGGTCAGAAAAGATGCTTGATAGGATTTCAGTTTTCTTAAATTTACCGAGGCTTGATTTGCGACGCAAGATGCGATCAATCCTGGAGAATGTTCCCTGTGCACTTGAGAAGAAAGTGTAGTCTGCTGTTTCTGGATGGAATGCCCTATAAATATCAATTAAATCCATCTGGTCTATTGTGTCATTTAAAGCTTGTGTTTCCTTATTAATTTTCTGTTTGGATGATCTGTCCATTGGTGTAAGTGAGGTGTTAAAGTCCCCCACTATTATTGTGTTACTGTCGATTTCCTCTTTTATAGCTGTTAGCAGTTGTCTTATGTATAGAAGTGCTCCTGTGTTGGGTGCATATATATTTATAATTGCTATATCTTCTTCTTGGATTGAACCCTTGATTATTATGTAGTGTCCTTCCTTGTCTCTTGTAACATTCTTTATTTTAAAGGGTATTTTATCTGATGTGAGTATGGCCACTCCAGCTTTCTTTTGATTTCCATTTGCATGGAATATCTCTTTTCCATCCCCTCACTTTCAGTCTGTATGTGTCCCTAGGTCTGAAATGGGTCTCTTGTAGATAGCATATATATGGGTCTTGTTTTTGTATCCATTCAGCGAGCCTGTGTCTTTTGGTTGGAGCATTTAATCCATTCACATTTAAGGTAATTATCGATATATATGTTCCTATTACCATTTTCTTAATTGTTTTCGGTTTGTTTTTGTAGGTCCTTTTCTTCTCTTGTGTTTCCCACTTAGAGAAGTTCCTTTAGCATTTGTTGTA
>NC_041233.1:110001829-110064092 GCF_002837175.3 Physeter macrocephalus
GTATTTTTCATTTCAGTTATTGTATTGTTCATCTCTGTTTGTTTATTCTTTAATTCTTCTAGGTCTTTGTTAAACATTTCTTGCATCTTCTCGATCTTTGCCTCCGTTCTTTTTCTGAGGTCCTGGATCATCTTCACTATCATTATTCTGAATTCTTTCTCTGGAAGGTTTCCTGTCTCCACTTCAGTTAGTTGTTTTTTGGGGGCTTTATCTTGGTCCTTCATCTGGTACATAGCCCTCTGCCTTTTCATCTTGTCTATCTTTCTGAGAATGTGGTTTTTGTTCCACAGGCTGCAGGACTGTAGTTCTTCTTGCTTCTGCTGTCTGCCCTCTGGTGGGTGAGGCTACCTAAGAGGCTTGTGCAAGCTTCCTGATGGGAGGGACTGGTGGTTGGTAGAGCTGGGTGTTGCTCTGGTAGGCAGAGCTCAGTACAACTTTAATCCGCTTGACTGATGATGGGTGGGGCTGGGTTCCCTCCCTGTTGGTTGTTTGGCCTGAGGCGACCCAACACTGGAGCCTACCTGGCTCTTTGGTGGGGCTAATGGCAGACTCTGGGAGGGCTCACGCCAAGGAGTACCTCCCAGAACTTCTGCTGCCAGTGTCCTTGTCACCCCAGTGAGCCACAGCCACCCCCCGCCTCTGCAGGAGACCCTCCAACACCAGCAGGTAGGTCTGGCTCACCGTCTAGGGCGGTCACTGCTCCTTCTTCTGGGTCCCGATGAGCACACTGCTTTGTGTGTGCCCTCCAAGAGTGGAGCCTCTGTTTCCCCCAGTCCTGTCAAAGTCCTACAGTAAAATCCCGCTAGCCTTCAAAGTCTGATTCTCTGGGAATTCCTCCTCCCGTTGCCGGACCCCCAGGTTGGGAAGCCTGACGTGGGGCTCAGAACCTTCAGTCCAGTGGGTGGTCTTCTGTGGTATAAGTGTTCTCCAGTTTGTGAGTCACCCACCCAGCAGTTATGGGGTTTGATTTTATTGTGATTTCGCCCCTCCTACCATCTCACTGTGGCTTCTCCTTTGTCTTTGGATGTGGGGTGTCTTTTTTGGTGAGTTCCAGTGTCTCCCTGTAGATGACTGCTCAGCAGTTAGTTGTGATTCCGGTAGTATCTCAAGAGGAAGTGAGCGCACGTCTTTCCCTTTGTTTTTGTTTTGTTTTTATCAAATCGGCTTGGTGTGTTTCACGGTTCAACTCCTGACATGGACAAGTTGAAAAAGATGGATTTACAAGCTGTGTTAGAATTTTTAGCAAGTGCCTCATGTCTGGCAAGATTTCTCATCTCCACCTTTCTGTCCCTCCCTAACATTAATTGAAAGTGACTAAACAGAACTTCAGAATGAAAATTAATGAGCTTTTGTAAAATACGGCATATTTGTCGAAGTGCCAGGTGGTGTCATCTGCTCTGCGTTTGGCATTTCTCCCTATCGATTAAGTTAAAGCGCTATTTTAAAATACCAGCCCCAATTCTTCCTCTTCCCTTTGCATTTAGCCTAAACTGCTTTCTATGCGTCGCCTTAGCTACGAAACTGAAATAGTAAAACAGGTGCCGAGGGTCCAGCTGTTCCCTGTTTTTCTTTAGATGTTAGGTTTGGGCCTGTGCTCACACATGGGGTGGGGTACTAGGGAGAAACCTGCTCTTGCTACATTCCTTTTGCTACTTTTTCCTCACATTTCTTTGAATCGAGACACATACATTAACCAGTTCTTAGTAGCTGATAATCTGTTCTTCGCCCAGTGCGTACCCAAGCCCACCCTCAGGCTCAATGATGTGGTGATAGGAGATGGTTATGGTGATTACAGGGAAAGGATAACAACTAAGAATGAGGTGCATAGAGCAGGAGAGTCCAGGCAGAGCCCCTGCAGTCAGACTTAATTCCCCAGCAGCCACGTGTGACAAGTTGTATGGGGCAAGGGCCCTTGGGGAAGCTCCTGGAGCCTGTGTGCAGGGCTCCTGGGGCTCGGTCATGTAGGTATGAGGCCAAATGATGCCACCTAGCGCCAGGCATCCAGCAAACAAAACAGGCATTCCCTGGTGAGCACGCGGCAGCATCAAGTATCTGGCGTGGCCCAAGGCCCCGGGTTTACAAAGACACTCTTATCAGGCAGGACATCCCAGGGGCTCTGAGGTCACCTCCCGGGAGTGTCCAGGCTGGTCCTTTCTCTGGAGTCTGTGGCATTAGGACACCTGGACGTGCTGAGTTAGCCCTTGTGCTCACCGAGCCCAGGCAAAGCTGCTCGTCCTTGATAAACACTAGAAATGACTTCTGCACAATCCATCTTTTGTGAGCAATGTCGGATGCTCTTGGGGGCGAGAGGAAGTGTTCGTGATGGGGCACTGGATATGCTCATGGTGTGTAACTGGTGGAGTTAATAGCCACAGGGAGTCTACTGAGAGTATATTTTCTGTCCTCTGGTCAAGGCTGCACGTCTATTTATTTGACATGAGATAACTACGTTAGTTTGCTAGAGCTGCCATAACAAAATGCCACAGCGTCCCCCAAATTCACATGTTGAAACCTAACCCCAATGGGATGGTGTTAGGAGGCGGGCCTTTGGGAGGTGATGAGGTCATGAGGGTGGGGCCCCCATGATGGGATCGGTGCCCTCATAGCAGAGACCGCACGGAGCCCCCAGCCCTTCCTGTACATGAGGACACAGGGAGAAGACGCTGTCTGTGAACCAGGAAGGGGGTCCTTGTCCGACACTGAACCTGCTGGTGCCTTGGCCTTGGATGTCCAGCCTCCAGCACTGGGAGAAACAGATGATCTTGTTTTATAAGCCCCCCAGTCTGTGGCATTTTGTTATAGCAGCCTGAACAGACTAAGATACCTGGACTGGATGGTTTAAATAACAGAAATATATTCTCTTATAGTCCTGGAGGCTGGAATCTGAGCTCAGGGTGTGGGCGGGTTGGTTCATGCTGAGGCCTCTCTCCTTCGCGCTGTGTCCTTATGGGGTCATCCCTGTGACCCCGTGCATCTCTGGTGTCCCTGTGCATCCAGATCCCCTCTTCTTATAAGGACACCAGTCAGACTGGATTAGGACCTATCCTAACAGCCTCCTTTTAACTCCATAACCTCTTCAAAGGCCCCACCTCCAAGTGTATCACATTCTGAGGTCCTGGGGTTAGAGCCTTCGACACATGAATTTGGGGCTCACAGTTCAGCCCATAAGAATAATCTTCTTTTAACAACAAACCCATCGGTACCCTGTACCACTCCCAGCAGTGGGTTCCAGCCTCCAGTTTAAGAACTGGGACCAGCCTGTGACAAGATTTCCTTGCCTGCAGCCTGAAAAAACTAGCACATTGTGGTGAGATTTTAAAAAAACAAAAACAAAATGCATTGAAGTTCAAGGACCACTCTTTGCTCTGAGGTTGCATCCCTCCTGTATTTTCACGTTCTTTTATAATATTATTGTGAAAATGATGGTGTTTTTATTTTCATTTGTCCTACTGGACGAAATAAGATGCTGGCGACCCTGTGTTGTTCCCTTTAATTGGGGATGTCGATGTGGCCTCACTTCCTGCCAGGCTTCCCCCGCCTCCGTGGGCCCGAGCCCTCTGACTAATGGTGGTCCCGGCACATGGCAGTCCCGCCCTCGGGCCCACCCCCGTCTCCAGCCCCGCTTCTCAGGACACTCTCCCTGCCCCCTGAGATGGAGCGGAGCCTGCCCTCCTCACGGTGCCCGTGCAGATAAAATCTGCAGTCTGGACGCAGACATCAGGATCCACCAGCCACTTGACCTTGACAAGTTCCCAGACTCTGCACCCCTTGTGCCTCAGCTTCCTGCTCCGCAGGGTGGGAATGTCGTCGTCCAGTTGTCCTGAGGGTGCCCTGGTATGACGCGTGGCACGGACTCAGAGTCTCCCGCTCGGCTGCGTGACGCGGCACGCACCTCTGTTGGGGTAAATGTTGCCACTTACAGGCAAAGGTGCGTTCTTGGTCCAGACGTCTGAACACATCAGACATCCCGGGAGGGCTCACCGTCTGATCAGCTACTTTCAGAGGCTTCCAAACTAGATGTGGAGACAATTGGTAATTCCGAGGACAAGTTCGAAGGCACCTGTCGTCTGGCTCTTTGCAAAGACCATCCCTATGGAGCAGCAGCAAGTGAGGGGCTGAGCTGTGGCAGCAGAGTTAACAGCAGGGGCCCCGGGGCCCCGTGAACTTCATGTGAAATAGGGTTTTGGGGAACCCTTTCCTTTACCTGAAGATACAGGTTCACGTCCTCCCAGGGTGGACGTCAGTCCTTCTGTTTTTCTTCTCCAGATAAACCTGTTGATTTCTTTTATCACCACTGAGAACTACATGGTATTGCTTCCTCTCTTGTGAACTGGCTGCTGAAATCTAGAGAGGTGACATTTAGGTTCAAAATTATAAAAACTTTTTCACCCCAGGCTCTCTCCCTTCCTTGAAAATAGTTTCTGCTATTACTTCCATTTTTTTAATCTGAACTGTCCCGTTTGACACATTTTAGCATGAAAAGCCATCTTGATTATTTTAAGAAAATAGGTTACAAACTACGAAGTAATTGGGTTAAAAATGCATGCTTTCCTGGGCTTCCCTGGTGGCGCAGGGGTTGAGAGTCCGCCTGCCGATGCAGGGGACACGGGTTCGTGCCCCCGTCCGGGAGGATCCCACGTGCCGCGGAGCGGCTGGGCCCGTGAGCCATGGCCGCTGAGCCTGCGCGTCCGGAGCCTGACCTCCGCAACGGGAGAGGCCACAGCGGTGAGAGGCCCGCGTACGACGCCCCCCAAAAAAAGCATGCTTTCCTTTAGCAATAGAATTGTCAATAAAACATGACACTTTGCACTTTCTAATCCTGTGGTTCCCGTAGCCCTTTGTGTTATGTGTATTAGCTCCTTTGATCTGTGCCCTGATCTCGGGGGAGAGTGGACAGGTGATCACCTCCATTTCATAAGGAGCCAGGGCAGAGGCTTTGGAACCGTCAGGTGCTGCAAACGCAAACATTTAACGTCTCTGAGCTTTTTTTGGTCGGTATAATGAGGCTTGTAACACCTACTGCAGAGCTGTTGTAAAGTAAAACAAGCAGTAGTGTGTAGTGTGTAGTGTGTCCCTGTCATTATTGCTAGTGACAGCCCTCTAGGAGAAAAGCACAAGAGGCAGCGGTTAATGACTCAACGAGGCAGGAATAGCGGGGCGGCCTTGACCTCCACCCGCCCTGCTTCCTCTCCGCTGGGTCGCACCCGGGGTCCGAGCTTTGCAGACGGCTGGGCCTGAGTCCCTCGCTGCCGTGCCCTCCCAGTAGCTGTGAGGCAGCTGTGGACCTCAGCCTTCCAGATGCCATGGGAGCAGCTTGCTGATTCAGCATCACACGCGCCTGCAGATGCACCCCTCCCCCGATGTGTTCCCCATCCCTGGGCTGCCTGTGCTTTGGGGTCTGGGGAGTCATCTCCGGGTGGGTTTGGATGTGTCTCGACTTACACTGAAATTCACCACCAAGGTCTGTGGCCTTGCTTGGAGATATTATTAAATATTAAACATCAGTGGGGTTGACTGACCCTTTCTGTGAGTAAATATTATCGTGCGTGGAGCGAGATATAGTGAGATGCTACCTACCGAGGAAGGATCTGGTGCTTTGCTCCGGAAGCTCTGCTCAGGGCAGCACTCCTGGGAGAGGACCCAGCTTCAGGGGCCGATGGGTCCAGGGTGCCCTTTCCCTTCCCATTAACCTGCACAGGTAAAGCGCGGCAGGGCTGTACACCGTGACGTTAAATGTTAACACTTACTATACAGCTGAGGTATGTAAACTAGATATCAGAGAAACACGGGCAGCCTGTCGTCCTCCCGCAGGACTGAGACACCAAGTGACCACGGACTCGTTGAAGAGAAACGGAAACTCATGACTCCCCATGAATTGCATTACGGTTGTGTTGTCACATCATAAATCCTGGGGACGCCTTAAATTGTTTATGTATTTGTTTAACGTTCAAGAGAAACGCTTGCGCCTGTATCTCCAGGCAAAGCCTTGGGAATGTGCCGTGTTTATAAATGTCCTGGGGTTTTCTCCAGAAATGGAAACCAACAAATATAACCTCAAAACTAATATAAAGGAGAGGAAGATACAGCTTTCGTATTGAAAGAGGTTCCTTTACAAGGCGCATTAATTTCTCTAACGTGTAAAATCCACCGATTATTGAAACTCAGGCAGAAGTAACCGGCTCACCGTGCTTCCCGCTTCCAGGACCCGAGCTTGCAGGTGAGGCCCCGGCAGCACCGCTGGAGGCTCCCCCGGCTGCCGTCGCGTCTGGGGACACACGTCCCGTCTCAGTCCCCCAGCCCACGCGGCCCCTCCCGGCCCCGCCACCTGGTCCAGGTCCTCGCCCGAAACTTCAGGCTCTTGGACGAGCCAGTGTTGGTGCCTCTGGTGGTAAAGGAGGCTTTGTGAGGACCACGTGAAAGGAGTGAGCCTCTCTCCCCGGCATCCCACCTCCCCTGACCCCCTCATGCCCGGCACACTCACCTCCCGCCGGAGCTGTTGGTCTGACACCCGACGGCTTCCTTCAGGGCAGAGGAGAGAGAGGAAAGAACAGGAAAGTCGTGGAAGAAGGACAGACGGCCAGTGACCCCGGGACACTGTGATGCCCGCTCCACCCGGTGCAGCCACTGTCCGGCCCAGAGCATCTTCTCCCCTCCTCGGTCCCCGGGGGGACGACCCCCCCGGGAGCCACGGGCTCTCCTTCGCTTCCTTCCTCAGCGCCCCTGGTGTCTGTTCTCGTCACCTCCTGACCGTCCTCCCCGCCGCAGACGGATCCCTGTGACTCCCCACGAGATTAATGCTCTTAAACGTGCATCGTACCATCGCTTCCATCCACGCATTTGTCGTGATGAGTTAACAACCGTGTCGCTCGCTGGAGCCGAAAGCTCAGCTGTCCACTGCCCCCCAGTTGAGGGAACGACCTGAACCGTGAACCTGGCCCCCTGGCCTCTCCCACGTTCTTCCTTTCTGTACGTCTTCTCGGCCAGGCCCACCGTGCACTCACTGGGCCCTGGACGTGCGTTTCCCTGCAGGCCTGGACTTGGAGCTCGGCCATCTGAAACGCCGCTGTCCGTCTACCTGGTCCCGGTCCCCCGGCCCTCAGAACAAACCCCATGGGGAGGATCAAGAGGATCCTGGGGACAGAGGACGGTGGGGGACCGTAGTTTTCCAAGAACGGGCCCTCGGTATGGCAGCAGAGGGGCGGCACTGTCCCCCACTCCAGGCCCCCGGGCTTGGAGAGCCTGGTGTTGGAGAGCTCTGGCCCCGTGCCCACACGTGGAAGTCGCCAGGACGCAGATGGCGACTCCTCACAGAACAGCTTCCTGACCCTCAGCCGGTCCACTCTGGCAGGAGCTGCCCGAAGACCACCTGTTCCAGGTGATGGGGACAGACTTAGAGTCCCCACCTGTGTCCGTTGGCTTCATGCACCTGCTTGGATTGTCAGTTGTGGGGCAGATGAGGGCATCTTACAGTTAAGTCTTTGACAAATGATGGAGGTTTTCATTAGCACGTGTGGACGAAAGTACGAGATAAAATCGAGGCAATTCCTGGGTAGGAAGCCTTTCTAAGGATGACATAGAGCGCAGGAGTATTCATAAAAACAAATAGTTGACTTAACATAAGAATCAAATTTCTACAGGTCAGAAAGACATTGTCAACAAAATTCAAAGGCAGGAACACAGCAGGAAAAATATTTGTGATACACTGACACAAAAATTTTAATATAGGAAAAATATCTCAATATCGATGTTTTTTCCCTAGAGGGAAAAAAATCAACAAAGGAAAGAACAGTTATTTCACAAAGTACAAATTTAATAAGCCATGAAAAATTTCCAGTGTTACTAGCAAAGAAATAAATGGACATTGGAAAAAAACTTAAAAAAAAACAAGTCCTTCTTCTATTTATCATGTTGTTAATTTTTTTTTAATGACAGCGGCCACCACTGTTTATGAGAGGACACGTTGGTGCAGCCTTCTGGTGAAAAATTATACATCAGAAGCCTTAAAAATGTTCATTTGCTTTGACTCCAAGATTCTGGTTCTAGGCACTTACTGTAAAGGATGTTCTCTTAGCATGAAAAGTTGAAAACCACCTAGATGTTCAGCAGTGGGAGATTAAGTGAAAGAAAGTATTTGTGTAATGAAGCAGGACGGAGCCGCTCGGACGATGTTGCAGACGAACGTGTGAAGGGTGTGGACGGAGCGACGCAGGAAGCTTCTCCAAGGTGATCACTTTTGCGCGAGAAGGCGCGTGGTGTGGAACCAGCTGTAATGACCAGGGCCGAGCGGGGATGTCTCGAAGAAGTGAGGCTGTAGGAGATTCCCTTTCTCTGTCTAAGGAAGGATGCGTGTCTTAAAATGAAGGTACATATTATTTTAAACCAGCGCTCGAGGGGCTGGCAGCCACGAGCCCGGACGAGTCCCCGTAGGGCTCTGCGGCTCCCTGGCCCCTTCCCCCCTCCCACCGAGGCAGCAGCCCCCCCGACGGGTCCGTCCCCCTTGCTGTCACCCGCAAGTGTCAGGCCGCGATCACGGGTTCTCACTCAGATTGGTCACAGGTCACGCACCCACCCTCCCAGTACTCGGGGGAGGGAACTTCACCAGTGGCCCTTATCTGGGTGTTCGTATTGTTTTCCTCTTTCCTCCCCCGCAAACCCACCCGTGAACTGCCTGACGGCTGGGGCAAGGTCATCGGTCTTAGCCTGGTCACCAGATGCCACGCTCCCAGAACAGGGCAGCCCCCTAGAAGGTTGCAGTCCCCCTTGGGCTTGCTGACCGCAGGCGGACATCCCTCGTGGCCCCCCCCCCCCGGTGGCCCCTCCGGACACTTCTCCACGGCAGGAAGGATCCTGGGGAGGCAGCCGCTCGCCTGTGGGGTGACGCAGGCGTGTTTATCTGCTGGCCTCCCACAGACGGCTGGATGCTCACGGCAGTGAAACAGAATCTCTCTTTTCTCGGTTTTGAAACTGCATGAAGTTCAGAATTCCAGCAGAAAACTGAGAAGTCTGAAGGGAGAGAGCAGGTGTTGGGAGGATGGCAGCTCAGGGGTCCCTGGGGACGGGTCTCCCTGGACTCTCATTCCGGCCCCGTCTGTGCTACGGCTCAGCTCCCATCCTGACCTGGGGCCTCAGCACCTGCACCGGGAAACGGGGGCTCCGGGGGCAGGCGGGAGCAGAGCACGGGGCCGGGGAGGCCTCCTGAGCGCCGCGTTTCCCTCGTCTTTTCCGGACACCAGCCGGGTGGGCTCAGGAGGGGCTCAGAGCAGAGGCTGGTCTGTGGGGACCCCTCAGAGTCCAGGCGGGACGGGGGGCCATGCCGTGGCCACGCAGAGGCCCTCGCGTGGATGTCAGGGACCCCCCGGAACCTGGCGTCTGGCCCCAGGGGTGTTGCCATTTGTGTACCTTTTACTGTTGTCAGAGCCGCAGCAGGGCCTGTTGGCTGGGCTGACTGTGCAGATTTTACAGCATCCGCGCGATTCTCATCCAGCGTGACCTCGTTGGTCCGAGGACGGTGCACCCTGTTCCCTCTTATTACGGATGGAAGGATAGACAGCCTTCACGTTTTCCTCCCTGTGGTTTTACGTCGGTCTTATGAGCTTTGCTACTTGAAAATAAAGTGCCCACCCCAAATTTGTTCATGAAAAAGCCTTTGCCTGTTGCTCTTGTGACCCGTGAGTGATCTAAGCATGCCTCTGTCTTGTGTGTTACCAGCAAGTCCCACGGGCTCCGAACACGGAGGGACTTCCACCCCCCAGCCGCACTCCTGAGTATCCTCAGGGTTTTAGCAAAGACCCAGCCTGAGCCTGTGACAGTCCCTCGCCACTTTTCATGTCTTTAGTCAAGGACGTTGGAGAAAAGTGCTGAAATCCATCCCGTGGCTTTCAAGTGCGATGTGATTTCAGATGTACCTTTTCTGTTGTTGTCTTTTGGCAAGCATGCAGACTGAAACGAGCAACCAAGGGTTGTTTCCTTCGCCCTGAATGTGCTTTAAAAATTTCGCACATGGGTCCATGTAGGCGATTAAAGGCATCTCTGTGCTGCTTTGTGTCGCCTGGGCTGGAGTGCAGGAGGACGTCCCGGGACCGCACGTGTGCACCACCCCGTCCAGAGATCGGGGTCTGCGTCCCCTCTGGCTGCAGAGTTAGTCTTGGTCGTGACCCTCTGCTTCCTTTCAAGTTCCCATCCAGTCCCACCAGACGCAGAAACCTTGTCTCACGCCCCTTCTGGGTCACGTGTGCTCCAGACACACGCACTGTGTCTAAAAGGGAGGCGTGCAATTACCCAAAAATGTCACCTGATTAAAAACCTCATCCCGAGAACAGGAAGGAAATGCTTCTCTGATCCTTTCTCTTGAAGCGCCGTGCAGTAGCCTGAGCTTGGGGCCAGAACCCAGGTTAACACTATTAATGGAACAGAAAAGTTAAAATGACCATCACTGGTGGTACCCTCGGGGACTCACGGAGCAAGATTTATGACAGGGACTCTCCACTGTCAGACCCCGGCTCCCGCCCGCTCCCTGGAGGGCTGTCCAGACGAGCCGGCTCCTGCAGGGCCCCTGTGGCCCAGTTCTTTCGGTTGACGTTCCACGGATCAAATTCTCCTCCAACAAAGGACTTTGCAGTATTGAGGCTAGACCTTAATTCGTAGTTTTTACTCCAGACTGTATTCGAAGGACACGGATTTATCTTTCTTAATGATTTATGAAGATGAAAACAAATGGAAATCCATGCGTTGCCTTTAGAAATTATTTTTCTCTATCGATTTTTTTCATTTTTGTCTGTGGTTACCACCGGGATTAGTCCTAACACAGGGCCCTGTGGACAGCTGGCTGGAGCTGGGGCTTCCTTCCGGTCAGCATGGTTTTAGGTCAGCGGTATGAAATGAATTCTGACCCTTGGCTTGATTTCCTGACTCAATTCACAGTTTGAGTAGAGCCAGAAGCCTGTCCGGAGGCCCACCTGTGTCGATTATTAGATTTCTCAGTTTAGTGAGTGTGCGTCAAGCATCTTCTCTGCAAGGCATCCCCTCCCCTTCCAGTGGGAACCGAGATACACAAAAGAGGACTGCACGGCAGCTGGCGACTCCGTTTGTCCAGAAATGTCGAATGCAAGCTGAGTCGTCTCCCAGAATTTCCCTCCTTTAACAAAGTTCTTCAATGTCAAGGGCACCGTCATTTCAAGGAGCAGTTTCTTCCTCAGTGAGTCTGGAGGTGGAGCCTGGAGGTGGTGGCCGTTCCTTTTTCCTTTCCAGAGATTTCTTTCTCTTCTTGTCTGCGGCACACTCACGCTGTCCTTAGAAGCATCCGAAGTTGTCTGAGGAGAAGTCCCAGGACCGGCCAGGCAGCTGCGTGTGGAAAAGAGCCGCTGGTGGCGGGGTCTGCAGGGTCCTTGGCATGTCTGCCTTGGGGCAGGGTGAATAAAATGGGTCCGGGCCTGGATGTCAGGGGAGTGACCTGGGCTTGGATCCAGACCGCACCCCCCGCCCAGTCTCTATGTACAACCTCGGGCAAGTCACCCCAGCCCTCTGAGTTCAGTGTCCTCACATCACGAATGCAGGCGATGGTTCAGACTTCCCAGAATTCCGTGCAGAGGAGGTGGGGTGCCGGCTGCAGTGTCTGCGCACAGGGGCTGCTGTGTCACGGCTCGTTTATTTCCTCATTTCCCCAATTTCTTGTCTGATTCCCTTGAGCCGTGGATTCCACACTAATAATAGTCAATCACGAGGCCCTAACACCCCGTTACCAAGGGAAGGGGGTCTCTCCTTAACCCAAGAGCTTAACATCACCCCTGAGCGCAGAAAGAATTCAAATCTATTTTCTTCTCGTGTGTTTTTTAATTTGTGACGCTAAAACCTTAGTTTTGAGAACAGCGCTGACTTAATGATATTCATTTCAGGTTAAGAAACGTGACCTCATGATTTTCTGAACTTCTCTTAGGTAATTTAGTGTGAAATTTCAAGGTAGACAGCTAGTTTTCCTTGCCTTTTTCAAGTCTGTCTTTATCCTGCTACCTTTCTGTGCTGAGGGGTGGTGGCCCAGAGCACTCAGGGGCCTGGCAGGGGCTGCGGGGAAAGTGGGACCACCTCGGAGGGAGCAGCCCCAGCTCTGCCGTGACCGTGACTCGGGCCCAGCGCTGCCAGATCCTCTGAGCTTTCAAGAGAAGCCAAGAATCTGGTTTCTGTCTGAAACTTCTTATTTTAGATGTTGGCAAGTAATTCATTAAAAAAAAAATACTGTGACTCATGATTGGGCCAGACGAAATCCATCTGTAGGTAGAGTTGGCCGCCAGCCTAGAAGTTTCCACCCTCCCTTTACAGGAGAGGAAATAAGACTGCCGTGGGAGAGCAGGTGCGGAGGGGCCAGCGAGAAAGACCCCCGCCCTCCTCAGGACGTCGGTCTCTTGCCCCTCAAAGCTACATCTCTGCATGCAAACTAGAGGCCGGGATGAGGCAGGACGAATGAGCCCTTGCTCACCTCCCCGCATCTTCTTCCCACAACCACCCAGCAATGCCATAACAGAAACAACACAAGCCGTAACAGGGGATCTGAGTGGGTTTTAGTCCCTGGGATGCAGAGGTGGCAGCCTCTCCAGAGGAAGTCTGCACACCCTGTTAAAAACCTCACGGGCGGCAGGAGGGGATGGGCTCAGGTGCCAGGACCGCGGGAGCCCCGGCCCGGGTGAGCTTCCCTGAGCCGAACACCCTCGTCGGCACGCTGACCCTAACGCTGCCTCCTCGAGTTTTCTGTCCATCACGCGAATGTGTGTCAATGGGAACATCGCACTGGACAGTTGGACGGCGAGGGAGAATTTATGGTCCAGGGGTGAGAACTGAGCTCGGCTCTGCGGGGCTGAAGGGAGGGCGTGTTTGGGAGCCGGGGTGGGAGACCCCAGGCCACCCGCCTTTGCAGACGGGCCTTTCCCAGAGGGGGCGTGAGCTTCCTCTCATCTTCACGACGGCAGGTAGTTTTGCAACTGGGAGCAGGTGCTGCTGAAATCAGGCTCCTGGCCTCCGGCAGGGCCTGGGGGATGGGCCCCATCGCCCTGGATGATGACATTTCAGAGGGCGGCTCCTGGGTCCTTGAGAAACACAGCCCTGGGCTGTGAACCTGGCAAGAGGCTTCTAAAGAGATTGACCCACGTCTCCAAGGGGCGGAGAGAGGATTTGTAACAACAAGCTTCTAAAGTAAATGCGCTAAGAAGCGGGAGTCAGGAAGAGGCACGTCTGAATCAGTCCTGCTCAGGGGACTGTCTCGGTCAGCACCTCTGGCCAAAGCCTGCGGGCTGGCAGATCAGACCCTCCACTGTCGCCGGGTTCGGAGCCCGGTGGGCAGAGCCAAGTTCCCACCCCTGCATTCAGGACCAGAGTGGGCTTGGCCCTGGAGGGGACACGCAGGCGAGCGGGGTCCCAGGGCTCAGGAGACACGGACAGCATACAGGGACATGGAGTCCCCGCATCTCTGCAAGGCGAGCATTACCTCCTGTGGACCAGGAAGGGGGGCTCCAAGGTCGTGTCCCCGGGAAAATTCACAGATCGGTAGTAACACATGTGATGGTAAAGGAGAAAGCGCACCTCATGGAATGGACGCTCTGTGGGTCCAGGAGTGGAAGGTTGCTCACTCGGAGAAAAGATTCTTGCTGAACTAAAAGCTGCCACCTGAATGTCCTCTTGCTGTTAATGGCATTGACCCGTCTCGAAAGCCACGTGTTCAGCACACGGAGAGGAGCACATAGATCTGGTCCCCGTGGACAGAGCCCCTGCAGCCACGTTACTGAATGTCCTCGGGACCAGAGGGCAGAGGGGGGAGGGGCCGCAGCAGGGCCGATGGGGACGGGGCGCCCTCAGCATCAACGTCCAGGACGCCGTGAGCGTCTCGCAGGGGCGCAGATATAAATGTCCTGCCCCCTTCCTTTCACTGCCCAGAATAAATGTTTGCCCAGGAGCAAAAATACGTGTTGGCAGGAGCCATGCGTGCGGTGAGGGATGGGCGCCTTGTGTGTCCTGCATCAGAGAAATCAAACAGCCACACTTGTCCTTGTAAAACCGACCCCGCGCCCCGCTGTCAGAGCTGATGCTGACAGGTGCGCCAGCCGGGGGCGCTGGTCTGACTCACGGACCCTGTGCTGGGAACCCAGGAAGTCCTCAAGGTGTTTAAAGTTTCCCATTTTCTTCTCTCTTTCTCCCGTTTCCCCTCTTTGTCACAGGATTTCTAACAGGTCATTTCCTGAATTGTCAACATCCTCGTGTATTTCTTCATAAAATTAATATCACCTGACTTGCACCAGATTCAGTGCCAAGGGCTAGAGAGAGAGAGAGAGAGAAATGAGACCCGTGTCCTGCCCTCATAGTCTAGCGGGGGCTCCAGGCCGAGCGGCTGCTCATAGACCCCTGCAAGTCCGCCCACAGGGATCGGGAGGTGGAGAGAAGGGACATCCACTGAGGCTTGAGGAGGGGCAATCAGGGAAGGCTTTCTGGAGGAGGTGGTGCCGGGTGAGGCTCAGGGGTGAAGGGAGTGGGCCAGTGCCAAGGGTGGAGGCGAGTGAGGGCCAGAGCTCCTGCAGGCGTCAGACGAGGCAGGAACAGAGAGTCTGAGCAGGACACCTCACAGCGTGGGCCCGGCACAGCCCGAACAGGCACAAGAGAGAGGGCTGTGGTGAGAAACAGGCCGGGAGGCGGCCCCGGCACCCGGGCCTGCAGACAGACGCCCACCCCCAAGGTGCGCGCTTTCTAAGATGTCCTGCAGCACCTTCTCTCGGTAGCTGAGTGAGGATTTGAGCGATGAGACATCCGTTCGTGAGCAACTGCACTGAAATTTGCACAGGTTATTCCTTCCACGCTTGACCAGGGAACCCAGTCACAAGTGGGACCTACTAGCTGCAAATCACGTTGTGAGAAACAGTTCCGCCAAGGAGCGAGGCGGGTGGTCATGGAACCAAAATGTAAGGATTTGACCGCTGCTTGGCTGTCATCCGTGGGACTCGCTGGGCGATGCAAGGCCGAAGGAGTAAACCCGAAAACTCCCTCCAGGCACTGAAGTCCAAAGACCGATCTTTGGGGCTTCCCTGGTGGCGCAGTGGTTGAGAATCTGCCTGCCAATGCAGGGGACACGGGTTCGAACCCTGGTCTGGGAAGTTCCCACATGCCGCGGAGCAACTAAGCCCGTGTGCAACAACTACGGAGACCACGTGCCACAACTACTGAAGCCCGTGCGCCCAGAGCCCGTGCTCCGCAACAAGAGAAGCCACCGCAATGAGGAGCCCGCGCACCGCAACGAAGAGTAGCCCCCGCTCGCCACAACTAGAGAAAGCCCGCGCGCGGCAACGAAGACCCAATGCAGCCACAAATAAATAAATAAATTTATTTTTTTTAAAAAAAAGAAAGAAAAAAGACTGATCTTTGGGATTCTCTTCTGGATCACAAACCTCTTTAAGAATCTAGTGAAAATGTGCTCGTGTCTCTGGGAACATTCACAGATCGGCAATAACACAAAAATCAGCCCGTGATCTGGGGCTTCCTGACTCAGGAGCTGAAGCCCCCCGTGAGCCCAGCCCGGGAAACAGCCGGGACCCTGACCGTCCCAGCCCCCCCGGAGGCTCCAGGGGAAAGTGGAACCTTCCACCTCCCCTCCCAGAGCTGTTCTCGTCATCCTAAAAGTCGAGAGAGGCATAGCCCACACACTGCTAATAAAAAGCACCTTGGTTGCTGGGCTTGGAAACCCTCTGTATCGTAGGAAGATTTAATGCGTGTCTCACTGAACACTGCTTTTCACAAAAGTATGTGCTATTGGGTGTGCATTCTTAACTGCGAGAATGTACAACGCACCTGGACTGAGTGTCAGGTTTTGACCAGAGGTGTCCAGTCGCTTGGCCTGGGTCCAGACGTGAGTCCCGTGTAAACAGTGGAGAGAGGGCGCAGGGGTGGCAGCAGATGCCCGGGGTGCCTGTATGAGCTCCTGCGCTCTTGTCTCCCTGGAGGATGTGACCAGCCGCGTCCTCTGCTCTGTTCTGTCCTGTGCACGTTCACTCTCCCTCACGTGTTGTCGCGTGCACGGCCCACCTCGGGCTCCGGTGAGGCTGCAGATTCTAACTGGGGTTCGGGTGGGGCCGGGCTGCTGGCCTACAGGCCGCACGGGGTCCCGGGCACTCACGTGCCCGCACCGAGTCCCACGCTCTCCGGGACGCTCCCCGCGGACCATCCAGAAAGAGGGAGAGAGTGTTTATGAAAGACGCCCAGCGTGTGTTAGGTGTGGGCCTAATGGGGAGGATGGAAAACAAGTAAATACAGATCTTTCAAGAAGCCTGAAACGTCCGTGAGCCTGTTCATCTTTCTTGTGACTTTACACAATGTAATTTTTTAATGTTGGGTAAACTCCATGATAAACTTCGAAGTTAAACGATTTATTTGGTTATTCCAACAAAACAGGGCAGCCTGTTCTGCTCCGAGGAACCCGGGACCCAGGCATCTTTTCATGTTTAGTTGAATTTACCTGGGGCTCCCCTTGTGTCCACTCCTCCAGTACGAAGGCCACGTGGCCTTTTGTGGCCCCTGTGGTCTCTTCCTTCAGTATGGCCTCCCCAGATGCTCTGTGCACCCATCTCCCAGCACTGGCATTTGCCACGTCCCAGGGTCACCCCCAGCACGGCTGCACACACCTGGTACTCAGCGCTGCGGGCCATGGGCCTGCGTGGAGCGGGCGGCCCAGAGAGAGAGGAAGGCTGCCGGGGGGTGTTAGAAACCCCCCGCCCCCCAGCAGTGAAGGAACACACAGCTTGGTTCAAAGCTTTGGTTCAAGTTGGTGTGAGTTTTCTGGGGCGGCCAGAGCAAAGTGCCACAGTCTGGGTGGATTGACAAACAGAAACTTACTTCTCCTGGCTCTGGAGGCTGGAATCTGGGATGGAGGCATCACAGGGCCGGTCCCCGAGGCCTCTCTCCTGGGTGTGCGGACAGCCACCTCCTCCCCGTGTCCCCATGCGGTCACCCCTCTGTGCGTGCCTGGGTCCTCATCTCTTCTTATAAGGACACCCGTCGTGTAGGATTCGAGTCCACCCCTAGGACCTCATTATACCTTAATCACCTCTTGAAAGGCTGTGTGCCAGCCCCAGTCACATTCTGAGGTCCTGGGGGTTAGGCTTTCACGTAGACTCTGGGGGACACAGTCCAGCCCGTGACTGTTGGCTGTGCCGCCGGTTACACACAGTGATACTGCCCTGTCCTTTCTTGCCCGGTCTCTATGCTTTCTCTACTTCATTTGGCGTCAAATTTAAATTCTGGAAGTGCCTGCATTTTACAGGGATGGACTGTTCTGGTTCTTTCTTCTTAAGTGGATGCACGGAACCCCATGTCTCTCACCTAAGTCCTCCGTCCCTCGAGCCCAGTTCAAATCCGTCTGCCATTACAAAGCCCTCCCCAGTCTGTCCGAGGCCACACTACATCCTGCGAGCTCTGAACTCTTCACACTTGGCCTCTGTAGGAGTCACGTGGCAGCGGTACAGGAAGATACCTTCGTTTTCCAGACATCTTCAAGTATTCCCAGCGGACTCGCACAGGAGGTTCAAGACACGAGCCTGGCGGGGACTCGGCCGCTAAGGCCATAGGCCAGGATGCGGCTGGACACGGGGTCTGGGGAGTGTGTGTCCATTTAGCCCTGTTCACCGAGTGTCCGGTTCACACAGGCCACAGGCCCTGGGATTCTGCACCCAGAGGAAGGTGAGGGACCTGACACCTGGTGGCGTCTGTAAAGGACCCATCTGTTCTTCCCAAAGTGCAGAAGCGCTGGAGAAGCAAGATGGAGGTGAAATCGTAAAGCAACACAAAAAAGGGAAAAGTACCCACACGTTGTAAACCAAAAATGGCAGCAGGAGGGGAGAGACGGGTGTCTGGACATGGAGAACCTGGGGATCCTGAGCTCCCAGAAAGGAGGGAACCGTGACGCTTTCTCCGGCCACGCGCCCTCGGATTTGCCAGCTCACTTTCCAAAGGTGGTGGGTGCAGCCCTCGCTGGCCATGTCCCGGCTGGTCAGCACAGCCCTCGGGCAGCCGCCTATACCGACCCTGGACTCTCCTGCTGGGTGAGAGTTCTTCCCGGAAGGAGAGCTCACCTTTCCCTCAATTCCCACCCCGTTTCTTAGCCCCCCTGCAGAGCAGCAGACGGCAAGGTCAGTCTCCCTGCCAGGATCTCGGCCAGACGGACCGAGCCCTGCAGATGGACCCGGCCACCCGTGCAGCTGGGCCCACATTCACGCGGGGAGGCGGGTCCCCGGTCTCATCTCCACCCGCTCCATGCACCTGGGCCGGGAGGACCCCTCCTCTCTGTGGGTCCTACTCTTTTCACTTTCTGGTTTTCCTTTACCTCCTGTTCACATTAAACTGTCTTTACTCAAATAATAAGCCACATACTTATTCCTGTTTTCTTTGCTTAACATGAAAAAGGTAAAGAATAAATTTTTTTAAAAACAGGAAAAGCTGTCTTCTATCGCGTCCTCCAGTAGCTGCAGGTGGAAGGAATGCGGGGAATGGGGCCAGGTGACGGGCACCCTCCCTGGGACCACACCCCGTGACACCTCCCATCTGTTGGTTTCCCTTTCTGTCCTCAGCTTCACACTGTTAATAGCAAGCATTTTATTTTAGCTGCTTCTGTTAGTAGTATTATTGCAATAATCGTCATCTGAAGCAAAATTTGTCCATAGACTGTCTTATTTTATTTCTCTAATTGCTTCGTCTGCATTGCTTCTCTCCGTAATACACATGCTTCCCGTGGCAGAGAAAAGTTCTGTTTTTCTTTTGCTCCCTGCCCTGTGCCCAGCAGCACGGCCAGCACCTAACAGGCGATCTGTAGCCAGACATCGAACGGCACTAAAACGATATTCTCTTTTGCAATAAACCTCTAATGCAGCCACTATTTGTGCTGCATTTCCATCTTCTCGTTAAACTTCCTGTCGTGGACCCTAAAGGCAGGTTGGGTTCCAGTGCCCAGTTTACACCCAGAGATGCATCTTGTCGGCTTGACAAAGGTCAGCTGCGTTTCCTGGACTTGAGACGAGAACAATGGACAATGCAGGCAGGATGGTCCAGGCTGGCCTTCTTCCCCGAATGCCACCGCCCGGCGGCTGTAGGATTCACATTCAGGGATAGTCTGCAGCTTCCGTGATTGGAAATCTCTTCAGCTGAACCCTATTATTCTCTCACTTCCCGTGGCTTGATTGGAAAAGGAGGAATTTAAAGGTCTTTTGTGTTTTCTCAAATTTGATGGTAATGAAACTTGATGTTGAAATTTGAGGCGAATAAATCATTGCTAACAGGACGTCTCAGGGCCCTACGTGGAAAGACTAGAATCGTGGCTGGAGAGTTTAGCTTCCGTGTCTTTTGCCGGGTTAGGAAGGAGACATGAATATTTGTACACTTTTCCTATATTCTAAGTGTTTTGTTTTGGATCATGCAGCTGTCACACCAACCCTGGGAGAAGGGCCTTTCTAGGCTCTGGACGGGGAAACTGGGCCCCAGAGCATCACACCCTAGCGAGGGAGTGTTCTCTTGAATATACCACCTTGCTCTGAAAGAGGAAGCACGGGAGAATAGGAAAGAACTTCTTACAGAGATGTGGCATTTTAAACAAGTAAACTTGGTGGAGCAGATGGGTGCTGAGACCCCGCTGGGGAAGGGACAGCCCAGTAACCCGGCCAGCGTGTACGTGAGACTGAGGACCTGACCTCACCTGCAGCCCTGCCTTTGCCTTCTCCCCGCCCTGTCTCAGCAAGTGTATGCAGTAAGCCAGCATGTCTGCAATTAAAAATATTAGAGGGCTTCCCTGGTGGCGCGGTGGTTGAGAGTCCGCCTGCCGATGCAGGGGACACGGGTTCGTGCCCCGGTCCGGGAAGGTCCCACGTGCCGCGGAGTGGCTGGGCCCATGAGCCATGGCCGCTGAGCCTGCGCGTCCGGAGCCTGTGCTCCGCAACGGGAGAGGCCACAACAGTGAGAGGCCCGCATACCGCAAAAAAAAAAAAAAAAAAAAAAAAAATTAGAATAACTGTCTGATGGGGCTCTTTTGCTGTTAGTTGCCTAAATACTTCAGATGAGTAGCATTTTTTAAATAATTTTTGTTCAAAAGAGGTCATGAATAACTATAAGCTGCTACATAGGAAAAGCCACTGGATTAAATGACATTTATCCCTCCCTTCCTCCATCCTTTCCTGTCTTCTCTTCTTCCTTCCCAGAGATGAAGACTCATGAAGAGTCTGTGTGTATCAACATCCAACTCTCTCTCGTTATTTCTCCCCACCTGCCTCCCCGTATCTGTCACTTCTACGTATCTGTGTCTAGATCTCCACCTGTGTATCTACCTGTGTATATATATATGTATCTATGTATCCCTCTAAATTATAGGGATACTATGTGTCTAGTGCCAGAATACAGGATTTACAAATGTAATTTTGACTCTGTGCAATTTTTTAATTCCTTCAGAATATAAAACCAGGGTAAAACAGAATAAATTAGAAGAAAGAGCAGTCTTTTGTAGGGAGATGTCCCTTTAGAGAAGGGTGGTGTTCCCTAAGGGGAAAAAACAGTTATTTCAGAAAGAGAGAGCAGCGTATGGGAAGGCTCTGGGGAGAGAAACATCACGGTGTGTTTGGGAAACCTCAGACGGCAAAGAAAACCGCAGGAATCAAAAGGTGATGGCAGTTCACTCAGGAAACCCACCTCAACACGCTGCTCAGTTCCAGAGAATTGGGGACTAGACCTGGGGTCAAAGGCATGTGATGAGTTAGATCACTAGGGAGAGGGGGAGGGAGGGAGACGCAAGAGGGAAGAGATATGGGAACATATGTATATGTATAACTGATTCACTTTGTTATAAAGCAGAAACTAGCACACCATTGTAAAGCAATTATACTCCAATAAAGATGTTAAAAGAAAAAGAGCAATGCAATTTTTAAATTATTATAAATTGTATTATTCTTTTTTAGGTGCAGTTTTTGTTTGCTTGTTTTTGGATTTTGTTGCCTTTTAAAACCACCTTTCATAAAGAAATACTTGACAGTGTACCGCATAATTGTCTGATTTACACACCTTGTGAAATGATAAGTTAATGCTAACAGTAAGTTTAATTAGCACCCATCATCTCATAGAGATGCAATAAAAAGAGAAAGCAGTAAAAGAGAAATGTTTCAAAAAAGGTGCTGGGCGAAGAGACAGGAGGGACTGAGAATCCAGCAAGTTCCCAGCTGACGCCTATGCTGCTGGTCCGGGGATCGCACCTCACAGCTCCGAGCCACAAGCAGCCATCGAGTAGCGGAGTGTCAGGTAGCAGAGTGATGGGAACAGTTTTGCACTCAGAAAAAAAAGAAAAGAATCTGTTTTCAGTGTTGAAGATAAATTTTCCAGAGAGGAGCTCTGCGCACAGGCCCGGGTGGGAAGCCCGTGATCGCTCCGTCCACTGGGCGCTGACTCTGCAGGGGAGCAGCCCCCGCGCCGTGCTGTCCCCTCTCGGCACGGAAAGCAGGCGGACCTCCACGGTTCCCGTCCAGCACAGGGCTTCTCAGCTCGGCGCGCCGACGCATGCGCTGCAGAAGCCTTTGCAGCGGGGCCGTGCCGCCCATCGTAGGTCATCTAGGACCTGCCCGGCCTCTGCCCCCCGCACAGCAGGAGCACTTCGTTCGAAAAGTACAGAGAAGTCAGGCGCCTTAATGGAGAGCTCACGTTCAGACCCGGAGCTCTCAACTTGAAGCTCTTAGAGTAAATGGATGGGCAGGGCCGGGGGGCGGTGGGGGGAGACTGGGGAGGAGAGGCGCAGATGATTGTGTATTTCTCGTGTTTTATGACTAGTTTCTTATTTACTGTATTGCAATGGAGGCAGTATGTTTTCCCAAGTGAACACAGAGCTAGAAACAACCACGTCAGAATGTAACCCAGTGTGAGGATTTCCTACTGGGTGATTCGCTTTTCAGCGTGGAGCCCTAGGGGTTTCCTTTAAACATTCACCCGCGGTGTTCTGACTACGCTATTCAGTGTTTCAGTGAAAGGAGCGTGGGTCACACGTTAACTTAAATAGTAACGCATGCAGGATCACGGCGTAGCTCATACTTTAAATGTACGTTGGGACCACATTTGGGTTCGTCCTCATCACTCCTGGAAGCCTGGGACTCTGAACCGCTGGGACTGATTCCCGTTGCGACACGTGGGACCCTGGGAGGTGGTCTGCACGCAGGACGCGGGACACAGCTTTAAGGATAAAATTTGGCTTGGCCGCTCGAATATTTACCTTTACCCCTGTTTGGCTGATCCGTTAAGCGGTCAGTTCATCCACAGGCAAGGGTGGGGTAGGGAAGGCCTGAGGGGCAGCCAGGGCGGCTTGCGGGCTTCCGCAGAGGTCCGCACGCTGGCTGACGTGCCCGCGGGTGTGCGCTGTGGGCTCGGAGCGCGTGCATATCCGACTCCGGGCCCACAGCCTGTTGGGGAAGGGCACCCGCTGTCTCGGGGCCGGGGGCGGGGAGATTGCGCCCTCGACGGAGCTGCGTCAGTGTTTGCTGACATTATTTGTCGTGGACTGAATGTGTGTGTCCTCTCAAATGCGTGCAGTGAAGCCGGACCGCCAGGGTGACGGTGTTAGGAGGCGGCGTTGGAGGTGGTTGCATTTAGACGAGCTCCTGAGCGGGGCCCGTGATGGGCTGGGTGCCTGTGAAGAGTCTCAGGAGAGCACTTGCTCCCCTCTGCTCTCCCCCTGCGAGGACGGGGCGTCCGCTGTCTGCAGCCTCACCAGAACCCAGAGCCCGGTCTCGCTGCCACCAAGACTTGCCACCAAGTCTCGATCTTGACTCCAGCCTCTAGAGCTGTGAGAGATGAGCCTCTGCTGTTTATAAGGCTCCCCTGCCCCACCTGTGGTCTTTTGTCGCAGCCCCCAAAGGACTGGGACATTGTTCCAAAGCCAGTGGGTGGGCTGCAGGCTTCACGCAGCTTGCTCACCTGCAGGGCGGGGCTCCGCGAGCCCCTCTGGGTGCGCTGGGCGTCCGCTACCTACGGAAGAGTTAATCGGATGCAGCCTCGCGACCCTCCGACTCACTGGCTTGGCTCCCACATATCTTCTGTGCACAGGTTACGGCGCCTTCCAGGAGCCCACTCAGGATGCTGACTCTCCCATCTTGGCCGCTGGGATGGTCATACGTATATAACAGATGCACAAAGACTGTTTTAAACAGCAGGTAAATCACTGCAGAATGGGTGAGCATAAAGGGCGTTCATCCTGTGTTGGGAAAAAAATCATTCCAATCGAACGGTCAGTTATTTCTCCTCATCGCAACCCAGCAGGTCACGGATGGGACCTGAGATCTGAGATGAGGTCTGGGAACGATCACGGGAGACCCTGAGTCGGGCTGAGCCACGCCCCAGCGCCACCCCTTCACCGAAAACCCCAGGACATTCCCGTTAACCCCCCAGATGCACACATTAGTAACTGAGGCAGCGGTACAGCTTCGCTTATCGGAAGGTCTACTTGTGTTCCGGGCCAAGGCCTATTTTTCATCCATTTTAGGACGATTGGGCAAAAGGTTACAAGAGTCATTCGGAAAACAGTGGGAATTTTGAAGCTTTCCGTTTGCGCCAATTTGCTTAGGAAGGACGGAAGGATTTGTTCCTGCTGTGCTTAACTGTATCTCTGAAAATCAAACTTCTTTCCATCCCGTAACTTACTGCAGAGAGTATTTGCACTGATTGGGGCCTTAGAGGTTTGAACTCTAAGTTCACCTCTGAGTGTTTACGATCCTATAATTATTCATCTTGTTTTAACTTCATTAGCTTTACTTTGTGTTATCAAGACGTTATGTCAAGAAAGTGATGATTAGATTGTTGAAATCACTGCAGAATACTGAGTTGTCTCATTTAATAGCTCAGGGGTCTGAGTTGCTTTAAGGACCGATGCCCCTTAGTAGAGTGACAGCGTGTGGGCCGCCTCCCCGGTGCCAGATGCTGAGTGGGGGGCTGGATCCTCGGGTCACATGTTTACGTTCTGCACAGGGATCTGAGCCCGATGTGGCCACCGGGGCCATTTCTTCACCTTTGTGACCTCCTTACGACGCTCCAGAAATCAGATTCTTAAAGTCACCTGGCTGGATATCAGAATCTAGCCAGACCTCCTAAGTCCGGGCTCAGCGATTTTCAAATAAGAGGGACGTCACCGTAAAGGGAATTTGAGGAACATCGCAACCCTGAGACAGTCCGGGAGACCCGGGCTTCGGCTGCAGGTCACAGCAGGACTGTTTCTGTCTGCAGACCCCTGTGTGCAGTAACGACTCTCGCTGTTATTAACCAGGGCCTTCCAGGCCCTCGAGATACAGAGATGGAGAAAAGAGTTCCACTTCTAATTAGGGAGGGGGAGGCACGGCACTTCGGAGAAGGTGCCCCCGTGCCATGATGGGGGTGCACGGAGGCTGTGATGGGACCACCTGATGCGGGATGCCCTCCCTTCTGATCCCTGCTTGGTGAAGCCTGCCCTCCTCCGGGGCCAGCTCCCCCGGGGGCCTTTCCTGAGTCCAGCTCTGTCCTGCACCCCACCCCACATGTGTGAGCTCCCCAGGCAGGCCGCAACGCCTCCTTCACCCCTTCTCTTTAGACCCCGGGTCTTGCCAGACACCGATTCCGTGAACACATTTAAACGAACACGTAGGAGCCCTGTAAGACGTGTTCCGGGGCGCAGGAGGGCGTGCCCTGGCCTTTCCTCCTGCAGGGCGTCTGCAGAGCTGGGTGTCAGACATGGTCTGGGCGCTTCAGCCACATGGAAAGCAGCTGCACCTGGGCGATGGTAGTGCCACCTGTTCAGGAAGTACGGGATGGGACTGTAGGTTATCTCCAGACCCTTCAGTTATAGCATCACTGAGCTGAACTAAGCAGTCATCTTTGGGAAAACACAGCTCAGTGCATAGAACTCAGGCGGCAAAAGCTACTCTACCGCACAACAGACACGTTATAAACAAGCTTTCCTCCGAGAGGGCGGCTACACCTTTTTCGTGTCACCTGGTTTCAGGCGACGTGAGCTAGTGCCACATGAGGACGAACAGGAATAAGGAAGACTCGTAGCTCTGACTTGCTCCTGAGGCGGGGACGCCACCGAGGGCGTTGTGTCCTGGGGACCTGGGGTGGCACTGCCAGCGCTTTGTGTCCTGGAGCAACTCTAAACCTTCTCTCGTCACCCATCCCACTGGGCGGTCACCGTAGGCTACCACACGGGGCGAAGGGCAGCTATCTGGAAAAAACGACATTGGATTCTTAACTAACGTCTTAAATCCCAGGGGGGCTAAATTGTAAACGTAAGGAAACAAAATCATAAGAATTTCGGGAGGTAATTTGGGTGACCATTTGTATCATCTTGGAATTGGATAGGACGTTTTGAGCATGATTAAAAAAAAAAAAGACAGCATAATGGAAAAGCTATTATATTTGACTTCATGGAACAATACTAGAGAAATGCTTTTGTAATCAAAATTAGACGTAAAAAGGCAAGTTTAAAATAGAGGAATCACTAGCAGATATTGATAGAGAGCTAATATCGAGCATTGAAAAGTTTTATAAGATACCACAGAAAGAGAGACAAGAGAAAATAGAAGAGGTACTTTACAAAGACGCTCAGGAAATGAGTGTATACAGTCAGAAGACATTCAGATCCACCAAGATAGCATCTGTGCGCCCTCGCATGAAATTCCCCTCTTCGCCTATCAAATAGGCAAAGGTTAATAATAGCCAACATTAGCAAATTAGCAAAGATACGGGGAAATGGGCTGTCACTAGTTTAATATATGTATTATATGTACGTGTATAGTATATGTACATACATTAAACATTTCTAATGTTCAGTGTGGCAAGTTAAAATAAGCGTAATCCTTGAGATAGGAATTCCACTTCTGCAAATTTATGTTAAGGAAATGTAAAATGTAAATTCCTTGTTCACATCTGAACCCCAGCGCCTGGAATAGTAAAATACACAGAAAGCTTTAGCTAGATATTTATGGCATCTTGAAAAAAGCCAAACAAATACACACAGACATATGTACAGAAACACATATAGTTTATTTTTGTAACAGCAAGAATTCAGAAGCCATAACGAATGTTCCATCAAAGAGAGCTGGTTAAATAAACTTTAGTACATCTGATAAACAGAGCTCAGTGGGTGACTAAAACTGTGGCGGGGGGGGCATGTGTATGATGAGCTTGTGTGTGTGGAAGGAGAGACTCCAATAATAAGTTTTACCAACGATATTATGTTAATTAGGCTGAAAGTGTAGCATAAGTACTGTCATCTTACTTTTGTAGAACATGAACCTAAGCATCTGTGTATACAAAGAAAATACTTAGAAGAAGGATATTAAAATATGAGCAGTGCCATATTTGTGTGGAAAGGTTGTAGTGATAATCTCCTTTATATATATTTTAGCCAATTGAGAATTATTTTATCATGTATAATCATTAATTCTGCAACCAGAAAAATAGGCTATTTTATTTTTTAAAAAACAATGTTGTACTGTCTGAGCAGTGAAAGCAGGGAATAAAGTATTTTAAATTCTCAAATATGGAAAAAGTGTTTAAAAAAATAGTACTGCTCCTACCTACTTTGTGCTGGATGCTGTAAAACATAAAAAGAAAAGCAACGGTAAAAGATAAGCTGATCAAAATAGACTCAGATTGTATAGTGCGAGCCCTGCAGGGTGGCGTCTTGTGTGGACGCCCTGTGTTCCATGGAGGGAACTGAGATTTGGCGGGTGATAGACCAACTCAAGGAAAGAAGCAACTTAGTGACCCAGAACAGGTAGGAAGCTCCCAGTCTGAGGAGATTCGCTTGCCTGCTTGTGTCTTATTTTTTAGGAACTGCATCAGCTCTTTAATGAATGGCTAAATCTCACGGCTGTTTCACTCCCCCCGAGAGCTGGATGGGCGGCTGTGCTCTGCCCGCCTTGAGCCCGCAGGGTTTCAGGTTCTCTCTCTTTCAGGGCATGAAAGCTTCTTGGTATTTGAATGACCACGTCGCAGCCCCTATTAGCTGCATGGTGACAGGAAATATGAATTAAAGTCCTGGCCAGGTGACCGCTGGCGGTTCCCCGCAAGCATTTTCCAGCTGAGTAAACTAATCAATCTATTTATTCTTCATGGATGACAGGGCCCATTAGCTGCGGATGCCTTTGGCAGGAGATTCTGGAGACAAAAGGTCATTGGCTCTCCCTCTCCTCTCTTTAGATGTAATATGTTCATAAAGGAAGACTCATACAGCCCGTGTTGAGATTCAGTGTCCGTAGTTAGTGATGAAATATGTGGACGTCAGGAGAAACAGCCTTCGTTATTCAGTAGCCCTTTCAGATGCTAGAAAAGCATAGACTCTGATTTAAGCATCAGTTAATAAAGGACCCGATCGGAATTCATTACGGTAGCATTTCAAGTATTTGTGAAAAAGGATGAGGGATGGTGGTTTCTGTGACCCGAAATAACTTTGATTCTGACCATCCAGACATCAGGGCACGAAAGAGGAGCCATCCCTGGTCACAAGATGTTGATGGCCCCCTGCCATAAAGAGCATGCCAGCTCTTCGGAAGGCATAAAGCTTTGCTCAATTCTCAGGTGCGGAGAAATTTCTTGCATAGGATTCATATGAGAGATACAGCACCACAGTGTTTGAAGAAAGATCCTTCACCTGTTTTTATAATAGAGATGGTAGCTGCTTTATGGGTGGTTACAGCCCCACCTCTCTGCCTGGCCAGCAGTGGATGGTCCACATAAAAGCCCTGGAGAGCATTTTTTGCAGGAATCATTTTGCAACGTCAGTGGGGTTGAGCCGGGAACAAAGGCAACAAAAACTAAAAAAGGCATCTGTTCATTCAAAAAACATCTCCCGCGGCTACTCACCATCGTCACTATGCTAGAAACCGAAACGACAAACAACAGATGCCCTGCCCCTCCTGCCCCACGTTCACCTTCTACTTGTCCCGGGCCCTGGGGCTCGTGCAGGACTTGAGACGTAAAGGGAGACCTTTCGTGTCGGGCAGAAGTGCCCGTGGCCCCGTGGGATGTGGACACAGGCTTCCAAGCTGCACGGGGGTCAGGACTGTCCCCGGAGGAGGCGTAGAGCCGGGTTCCGAAGGGCAGAGAGGAGACGGCTGCTCAGGAAAGGATGGAGAGGAAAGAACAAAGGGCTCCAGGGAGGACGCGGGCACGTGCGGAGCCTCGGCGGGTAGAGCCACGTGCACACTCGCTGTTGCACGTGGCAGGGACTTGGCGAGCGAGAGGGGGTCATGGCGGGGAGGCTGGAGAAGTGGGCAGAGAGCAGACTGCAAGGGAGTTTAGTTTTATCCTGAAAACGAGGGGCGGTTTTTAGAGGATTCTAAAACGGAAAATGAGAAGATCTCTGATTTTCACGTTGAATAGACGAGTGAGAACATGGCTTGGGCTGGGCAGGGCCCGTGGTTCCACGTGTGCAGGCAGGAAGGGCTCCAGGGCCTTTCCCGCCAGACCTGCCTCTCTTTACACACGTGGCTGCGGCCCCGTCCCGAAATCACATAAAAAAACAGTATAAACACACGGGACAAAGAGGATGTGGAACATGACGCTCGCCCGCAGAGATGACAACATTTGGGGGAAGGGAAGCAGATCAGTGAATAATATGGGAAGTGGGTGAGGAGGGAGGGCTCCTCCCCCTCCCAGCAGAGGGAAACCTTCTCACACAGGGGAGTCTCCAGAAAGGCCCCGGAATGGAAACCAACGGAAACCTACGGAGACAGAGACGGGGGCATGGACCAGGGCTGTGGGAAGTCTGGGCGCAGCCCCGGTCCTCCACGCCCGGGAACCAAGTGGGCCCCAGGCTCACCTGCAGCAGGTGGAGGGGGGCTCTGGAGACAAGTGCAAGGCACTTGGGGGGCTGGGGGCGGGCAGGCGTTCCCCCTGAGCTCTCTCCAGCCCTTCTCCTCGCTTCACAGGCAGGCTTACACCTTCCCAAGCCCAGGTGGGATTTGAGGGCTCCCCTGGGAGAAATGGGCCGGCTGCAGAGATGCTGACAGCTGAGTGCTCCCCCCACCGGGTGAGAAGCCGGATTTCCTCACCCGGCGCCCCCATGGCTTTTCCGTGCTTTGCTCCAATTAGTTGAAGCTCCCACCAAAGACTTGAGAAAAGCCTCTGACAGAACTGGCAGAGACTGAAAGAGATGCTGAAATAATCAGAAGTAACAGAAGAAAATGGCAAAACAAAACGAACAAAAACCACCACTTCTCAGAGAGATGAGAGAAATCCGAAGCGTGAACAGGGTGCTCTCGAAAAGCACCATCCAGGGAACAAGCAAGGTTTCCTGTGGATTAATATTTGATTTCATCCACGTAAGATTTGGAAGATAAAATTGAGAAAGAAATCTCCTAGAAAGTAGGAAAAAAGACAAAACAATGGAAAATAAGAGTAAAAAGATAATATGCTTACAGTGACTCTCCAGAAACACCAACATATGTTGAAAAGGTTCTTGAATGAGTGTGGAGAAAACAGAGAGGGAAATTATCCCTGTGGCTATGGGGGAGATCTGAAGAAATAAACTGGCAAATTTTTGGATAAGTTTGATCACATTCATAGAAAGAAATGTTATGATTGAGAATCTCGGGCTCTGTTAATAGAAGGAACCTAGAAATTATGCACACTAAAAAATAATTAATAACTCCAAGGAAAGCAATAAGTTGTATAAGAAAGGAAATATAATATTACCTTATTATGTGTTTTTAGCAAATAATATTTACCTAGAAATAATGTGAATACTAAATATTGATTTTTTTAAAATAATTTTTTATTGGAGTACAGTTGATTTACAATGTTGTGTTAGTTTCAGGTGTATAGCAAAGTGAATCAGTTATACAGATATATATATCCACTCTTTTAGATTCTTCTCCCATATAGGCCATTACAGAGTATTGAGTAGAGTTCTCTGTGCTATACAGTACATCCTTATTAGTTATCTATTTTATGTATAGTAATGTGTATATGTCAATCCCAATCTCCCAATTCCGTGACTTTACTTCTGTTTTGTAAATAAGTTCATTTGTACCCTTCTTTTTTAGATTCCACATGTAAGCAATATCATACGATATTTGCCTTTCTCCATCTGACTTACTTCACTCAGTATGACAGTCTCTAGGTCCATCCATGTTGCTGCAAATGACATTATTTTGTTCTTTTTTTATGGCTGATTAATATGCCATTGTATATATGTACCACATCTTCTGTATCCATTCCTCTCTTGATGGACATTTAGGTTGCTTCCATGTCCTGGCTATTGTAAATAGCGCTGCAATGAATATGGGGGTGCGTGTATCTTTTCAAATTAGAGTTTTCTCCAGATATACGCCCAGGAGTGGGAGTGGGATTGCTGGGTCGTATGGTAGTTCTATTTTTAGTTTTTTAAACTGTTCTCCATAGTGGCTGTATCCATTTACATTCCCACCAACAGTGCAAGAGGGTTCCCTTTTCTCCACACCCTCTCCAGCATTAAATGTTGATTTTAACAAATGTTACAATATTGGAAAGATAGAGAAGAGGAAAGAAGATACCGGTTGTAATGCAGATGCAGCTCAAAAGCGAAAATTTAAATACCCCAAAATAGCTGTCTAATCATGATCATTATAAATCAGGAGGATAATATTAAAAAGGGGCTGCCTCCGGGGGGCGGTATTCAAGATGGGAAATAGGGCTGAGACCCAGGGCTACTGATTTTCCTTATAAGCCCTTTGGTATTTGATTTTTGTAAGCATTTTATAATGTGCAAAATGTTATCAAGATGAAATTTTTCATTAAAAGGAGAGAATGAAATCAGTTTGAAGGGAGCGGAAACCCCTGAACTTGGGCAGTGGTGACGGGGATGGGGTGGGAGCTGGTGGATTTGAAGCATCTGGCAGATTCAAAGGCTGACATCGGATGTCGGATTAGCGGGTTCGAGGTTTCAGTTCGGGAGGCTGAGAAAGTTCCGGAGACGGTGCTGGTGACGGTGGCAGAACAGCGTGAAGGCACTTAATGCCCCTGAGCCGCACACTAAACAACGGCAAAATGGTCCATTTCAGCAGAATTTTTAAAGGAAAGATCAGCTAGCTGGGTGCATGTTGGAAGGAAGGGAGAGAGAGGAGTGAGGTCTGGTCCTGGGCTGGGCTTGACTGACCTGGAGACCGACCCGAGGTGCACCAAGAACCAGGAAAAGCTCCAGGCCCGTCAGGGAAGCAGCGGGGTCGGGCTTGCGGTCCGTCACGCTGGCCCAGCACATCCCGCAGAGCTGCACGAGGGCTGTTTCGCTCGTGGGGCCTGGAGCTCAGCAGTTAAGAATTGGGATGGTGGGGGACACGGCATGTGCCCACCCGCACGTGAGCCATGGGGGCAAAACGCCCAGCTTCCTGGGGTGAGCGCTCAGGGCGCGAGGCTGAGGCCAGGCGGTGGGTGGGTGGAAGGAGGTAGTTTCTTCCTAACGGAGGCACTCAGGCATCTTTGTTAGAAAAGCTCTTAGGGCTTCCCCGGTGGCGCAGTGGTTGAGAGTCCACCTGCCGATGCAGGGGACTCGGGTTCGTGCCCCGGTCCGGGAAGATCTCAGCAGAAAGGCTGGGCCCGTGAGCCATGGCCGCTGAGCCTGCGCGTCCGGAGCCTGTGCTCTGCGGAGGGAGAGGCCACAACAGTGAGAGGCCCGCATACCGCAAAAATAAATAAATAAATAAATAAAAAGTTAAACTCTTATTTTAAAAAAATCTTTGCTTACTCATAATTTCTGAAGTAATACATTGTGGTCTTTGTGATGCTGTGGCCCGAAACTTTAACAATGAATACATTAGCAGAGGTGTAATAAAAGAAATCATGCAGATTTAATTTCATAAAAGCTCTTAGGGAAGAAGTGGGCAGGGGGGCCCGCGGGAGGGCAGTGGTGCAGAGAGCGGCCTCGTCCCAGGCGGAGGCGGGGAAGGGCCGGGCGGGGAGGAAGGTGCTGCAGATCTCAGGGGCATCGGAGGACGAACAGAGGGAAGGTGGTAAAAGAAAAGGCAAACCTTCGGAATCACAGTGCACGGGGGGCGGGGGGGGCCTGAGCAGGACCCAGATGGACCGGGAGACGGTGATGAAGTGACAGCGGGGGCGGAGGCCACGCGCTATCAGTGTCCCTGTCCCCGTGGCTTCATCAGCTTCATCCAAGCCATGCTCCGCAGCCTGGACGGGAGAAGTTGAGTGACTGCATCCTCGCAGGCCTCCGGTTCTGCAGACTGGATGCAACAGAAGACAAGCCACTTGTCCCTCACGGCATCTTTCGGGGACAGCAGCTTCCTAGACCTTCCTTCAGGTAACGGCCGAGTAGCCGGGGACCGTGCGGTTACAATTGGGCAGAGACCCAGGGGCAACATCCCTGCAGGATTAGAAGCAGGTCCGCCCCAGGTGGCACCGTCTCCTGAAAACCAGGAGGCCTGACTGTAACCACCAAAGAACAGCCAACCCACCTTGCATCCAGACTCAGTGAGCACAGAGGACCAGGCACGAGTCATGGAAAGAAAATATGGACAATTCTCGCTGAAAACATTAATGCTGGGGCACCAGAGCCCCAGGCTCTGAGCACAGAGCACGTCCAGGTGGACTTTTCCACAGATGCGGCAAAGCAGGAAGGAGACTCAGATGCTTATGCCCGTTGATGGGCTCACAGCACCCTTGGCGGAGCATCTGCCTTAAAGGAAACGCCATCCCGACATCAGCAAGGGGGCTGCCGAGACGTCAGCCAGTTCAGTCTGCAAGGATCTCTGCCACGAGCAGTAATGTTGGCGAAAAGCAGATGCAAGCAGTTTTCGGGGCATCCTGGGGAGACGCAGAAAACGCTGTCACCTACACGGCATCCTGTTTCCTTCATCAAAATCACGCATAATCTCTTTTTATCTATTTAATAAAATAATCCTGCTTTTCTTTCTTCCTACCTCTTTTGCTGGAGAAAATGATTCCATTTTTGTGAAAGTTTAAAATGAAACAGCTTCCCTGGTGGCGCAGTGGTTAAAAATCCACCTGCCAATGCAGGGGACATGGGTTCGAGCCCTGGTCCGGGAAGATCCCACATGCCGTGGAGCAGCTGGGCCCGTGAGCCACAACTACGGAGCCTGCGAGCCACAACTACTGAGGCTGCGTGCTGCAACTACTGAAGCCCGTGTGCCTGGAGCCTGTGCTCCGCAACAAGAGAAGCCGCCACAGCTAGAGAAAGCCCGCACGCAGCAATGAAGACCCAACACAGCCAAAACTAAATTAATTAATTAATTAAAAAGAAAATGAAACCGCCGTGACCTTTGTGTATGGGGTCATATCCGGGGCCACCTCTGCACCCCTCCTGCCCCTCCCAAGACCCCCGTGTCCTGCCCCGCAGTTACAGAGTGTGGTGTCTGACCTCGTGCTTCCTCTTCTGCATGGCCCCCGCCTGCCCTGAGGATGGGCTTCTGCCCTTTCACCTCCCATCAACCGCGGGGTTGGCCGCCGAGGGCTCCGGTGCAGCTCTGGTGGGCGGGACATGGTGCTTGGCTGAGGGGTCAGCCTGAGAACACAAAAGGGGGTCTAAGCCCTCACCTCTGTATGAACCCAATATTCAAATCTGTCAGCCTGCAGACTGAGCCCATAATAAGCGTAAACAAACTGTGCTGCGCTCAGGAAGACACATCAGGAACTACAGGCTGGCATCACGGCCCTCATAAGGGACCAGTGAGTCGGGGACCTGGGAACAGATTTCAACAAAACTAAGAAGTCAGCTTGCAGACAGCAGGACCCCAGGGAGGGGACCGGCAGGACGTGTTTTGAGAGGTGCTGGGGAGACCAGTCACTCCACATTGGGGTTATTTGGAGCAGCTCCCACAGATCAGTATAAACTAGACAGCAAAAACGAGTTGGCAAAAAAAAAACAAGTTGGAGGAAGCACAGTCAGGAGACAGGAGGAGACATTCCAAGAGCAGGAGGAACCCTTAGGGCAGGGCGTCTGGGACGGGGCGATGGGGAACTCCCTTGGTGGGTTGGGGGTCGTGGTGGGAGCTGGGGGTGAACTCAAGCGTCCACGGGCCTGGACGCCGAGGCCGTGCACTCTTGAGTTTCCAGGTCCAGCCGTGGGACCACCTGGAAGGTTTGGGCGAGCGTGTTTGGGGCGCAGAGAAGACCGCAGGGTGCGTGGGCCGGAGCCGGAGTCCAGGGGCAGGAGGCCAGTTCCTACCTGAGCGGAGACGTGCGTTCCATCTCGAACCTCAAGGTGGGAACAGATGGAGACGTTCTGAGGGATGAGAGGTGAGCGTGGACCATCCCGGACACAAAGGTTCAACAGAGGACAGGAGGGCCTGAGGTCTGACCCTGGGTCCGAGCCGCCGTCTGAGCACACGGTCGGCGCTGATTGAAGGCTGAGCTCGTCCGTCCAGGGTCCAGAGAGGTGCACAGGGGGAAGGAGAGTCAATCCCTGAAAGGTGTCTGGGGTGGTGCCGCTGGTGTCTTTTCTCATCTTCCTTTTACTCCATTATTTAAGGAGCTAACATCAGAAAAGGGGGAGTTTCTTTCTCTAGATGGAAGTGAAAGCCCTCCTTCCAGGCAGCTGACCTTTGGGAATGACCCTCGCTCACTGACGCAGCGACCGTGTGGCCCTGTTCTCCAGTCCCCGTCTGTCCATCCCTCCCGTGACCGTGCGTCCACCTGGATGGAGGGGTCACAGTGTCGCCCTAGGAACTGGGGAGAAAGATGGGCAACAGATTGTTCCAGGGCTGCGACATCCTTCAGAAGAACCCGGATCACAGGACTGAACACCAAGAGCTGGCACACGGTCTTGTCCAGCCCCCGAATTTTCAGAGGGAAACGCCGACGCCGGGGGGTGGGGGGAGGGGCAGAGGTGGCCAGTCTCCCACCAGTCGGAGCCGGGAGTGGGTCGGCGTCGACACCGGTTCGTGGTGGTTGCCGTGACCTGTGTTCTTGGGAGGAAGATGGCGCTGACCTCCCACGAGCTCGCAGCGCTCAGAAGAGCTTTCGGGTCAAGTCAGCCACGTTCTATAACAGAGTCCAGCCTCAACCTGCTCTCACTGTGCACGGCCCTTTTTTAAGTGTCATTATCCTGCTGTGCTTTATTGCCCTGCGTAAGGATGCAGTGGAGTGAAAGTAAATAACCCTCGTCCGAAAGTGCCTGAAATAGCCTGGTTATTTTCCTATTAGCTTTGAATTTTTCCTGTGACCTTACATGGGGTGGAAGCCAGCAGAGACTGCCCGGACCCTCTAATGAAGAGCTAGGTTTTCTCTGCAGCTCCGGGAACGCGGCAGGTCCTGGGTCAGCCCTTCCCGGTTCAGCAGCCGCGCTGGACGGGGCTCAGCTGGACGGGGGCACAGCAGCCCAGCCCCAGGCTCTGGGCTCCACGTCGTGGGGACGGCCGGTGCTGCCCCAGGGGACTTTGCCAGCGTGCTCACGCGTCTGCGTGTCTGAAGGGGGCTTGAGTCTCCAAAAACTGTGATGCGCTTCCCACAGCTATTCCCCCAAATTCAGACAGACCAGTTTTGTTATACATACGGAACAAAGGCTTCAGGAAGGCATTCGGGCTGATGAGAATGTCACAGCACCGCTGTCACCCAGACTCACCGAGCGCGGCTTGCTGGGTGCTGAACGGTCCACTGCAGGCTTTCCCGACAGTCCGCTAGGAAGGTCACGACCCAGGTAGTCCTTGGTTGGGGGAAGGGCTGTCCCGCACACCTTCGGATGTTTCATAGCATCCCTGGACTCCACCCTCTGGTTACCTGTCAGGGCAATAAACGTGTCTCCAGACATTGCCAGACGCCCCCTGGGGAAGCATCCCTGGTCGAGAGGCTGGTCTTTATTACGGCCCAGTTCTCCCACCCGCCCTCCCCTCCAGAGCTGCAGTGGAGCTTTCCTCCAGGAACCCTGTGTTCTTCAGGCTCTGCCTCACTCATCACACGTTCAGTTTCCCTCGATTCCACTTTCTTTTCTTTTTTTTTTTTTTTTTTAATATTTATTTATTTATGGCTGCCTTGCGTCTTCGTTGCCGTGTGCAGGCTTTCTCTAGTTGTGGCGAGCGGGGGCTACTCTTCATTGCGGTGCGCGGGCTTCTCATTGCGGTGGCTTCTCTTGTTGCGGAGCACGGGCTCTAGGTGCGCGGACTTCAGTAGTTGCAGCGTGTGGGCTCAGTAGTTGTGGCTCGTGGGCTTAGTTGCTCCGTGGCATGTGGGATCTTCCCAGGCCAGGATCAAACCCAAGTCCCCTGCATTGGCAGGCGGATTCTTAACCACTGCGCCACCAGGGAAATCCCAATTCCACTTTCAAAGTTCTCTCTCCTCCTGAAAGTTAGGATGTGTTCCTTCCCCCTTAAGAGCTGCTAATGGTTTCCATCTGCCCTCCGAAGTACATCCACGATCCTTTCTGGAAACATCCCAGACTCGCAGCTCACCTCTGTCCCCCAGGACTGTCGTTTCCCCCCTGACCTCTCAGCTGTGCCAGGACCTGGGGTCATCAGTGAGGTGTGAGTGGCATCCTGGGGTCCCAGGGGGCTTCTGCCTCTGAGGTTCTGGAGGACGACGGCCCTGTGGTCCAGAGGATTGGGGTGCTGCTGTGCAGTGTGACAGCAACCTTGTCTGGCAAAGATAGATGCAATTTTGACCTATTGTCTGGAGCAGCCACGTTTGATCACTTATAACTTTGAAAATGCCCCTCACTCATCTGATGACCCTCCTGTGTGTTTGGATTATAAGCTTCCACGTGACAGCGCAGAGTTTTCTGCTGAAATTAAGTCCAGGGATGCTGGTGAACCCCACCCCTCTGACACCGAGAGACCGATCGCCTGCTACCGTCGCTGTGTTCGTTGGAGGATTTGATTTCAAATCGAGGTTTTAAAGGCTCGGACAGTAGAGCGCCAGCAGCTACAGTTCACGGCACTGAGTCGCGCCAGCCGTTGGGCTCACGGGTCCACCGACGTGGAGAAGATGGGCATCTCGCCTGTGTCCATCGGTGACGCGTCAGCTGATTCCCCGAGAGGTGGATCCACCTGTGACAAGGGGGGCCACCTGGTTCCAGAGTTCGGTCTCCCTCCTGAAGAGCAGCCGGGCCGTCCCTGTTGTGTCGGGCACTGTCTCACCCCGACGGTCACCGTCCCGAGCAGGGATTTGTCCGGGAGAGACCGACAACCAGGGGAAATGGACTCAGGAAGGATGGATTTCCGAGATTCCCCAAGTTCAAGGGGCAAGTTCAGGCAAGCAGATGAGTGTGATTAGGAGCGGGACACCCTGTCTGCATGCTCCTCACTGCAGGTATGCAGACGCTTGGCGGATCACTAGGAAATCTGTCTGGTCCGTGAGCCAAACAGGGCTCCTTCCAGGCGACTTCAGGCCCTGACACCGCGTGGACAGGAGGACACAGCCCTCCGCGTAGACCGCCAGCCCCCCTCGGTGCCCGTCACTCGCAGGGTTGTCCGAGTCCCACCTGCACCAGAACCACACAGAATCCACGGACTCTCAGGAGACGGGCAACGGGAGCACCACGTTCCTGACACACAAAACGGCATCTGTGGGCTTGTTGTGGGGTCCCGCCAGCCTCACGGTGAAAGGTTACAACGAATGTTGATTAACTCTTATCCCTTTAAACGTGTATTTAGGCTCGTCCTTTCTATTTGATGCCCCCCTTCACCTGCTTCTGCAGAAGTAGCTTATTTTAACATCGTACCGTTGAATAGGATGACTGAAGAAGGGCCTCCCTCAGGAGCTGATCTGCGGAATATTCCGTTCACGAATAGCTCGGGATAGAAATGTGCTGAAGCCCGGGTATCAGATCGGCTCCCTTCCCGGAGTGAAGTGTAGCCAGGTCACGTTCGTGAACCCCCGGGATCACTCGTAAAGAAGAAGAGGTCTCAGGACACACACTTCAGTGTCACCACGGCCGTGCGTGACCTGCGCCAGGCCCCGCTTCCACGTCAGCGTAGTTCGAGCTGCTGGTTCGTGATCTCCTTTGTTTTGTTCGGGGATTTTCCCAAATCGCCATCGTTCCTCATTCTAACCTCCCGGCATATACTCCGTAGCCAATGTCTGGTTTCTCCCCGTCCTAAGTAGTCTTATCCTCGAAGGAACAGCGGGTGCTAGTGGAGTTGTAAAAACAGTTGTTTGAAGCTATTTTAATAGTTACCTTGTTATTGTAAATTAATTTGACCCAGTAGCTAAATCAATATTTCTCTGGCCTTTGGTTACCGAGCTCCAGTATTTTAAATGTTTCGCCAGGCCTGATCCAGACGTCACCACAAGAAATACCGCCCACGTCTACTGACCTCCCACCCTGGGCCTGTTGACCCTGCAACCCCATGACTCTTAATGAAAAGCATCTTATGCTAATTGTTCTGCTTAATCATTAATTTCAGCTATTCGATTTGAAAATCACTGCTTGTATTTGTTTGAACTTACGTATTTTAATCGTGTACGACGAACAGCTAAATTATATACTGTTATAACTCGAAGAAAACAGACGACTATAATCAAAACACCAAAAACTTGTATGTAGTGTTGAAAGCAGGGAATTTTAGTGCTAATATATACAGGTTTTCCACTTAAAACACCGGAAAAGCGAAAAGGAGCACTGACCTCGGGGCCTGAGAGCCCAGGGTTCACCCTTGGAGCCGCGATTTCTGACTCTCACTTCAGCCAAGTTGCCGTCGCCTCTCTGAGCCTAGGTACGAAGTCTGTAAAGCAGAGCAAGAAAGCTAAACCGGCGGGCTCTGGGGGGATTAAACAAGGCAACCAGGTGTCGCACCAGTGCATGCCTCGCTCTCCTCTGGCCCCGTCCATCCCCACCCCTCCCTCCCCTCCTGCTTAGAACCACCTGTTGAACCGCAGTGTCTACACCGCACGACCCACAAGCTCAGCAAGATGTTCCTACCTTCCTTTAAGTAGCTTCCAAAGCCATTTTCATGAACTTTCCAGACCCTGAATTTATAGAAAGCTAAGCACTAAGTCCCCACATCCAAAGATAATTTTCTCATGGTCGACTCTGCCCTCGTGACCCGTTGGCCGTGCTTCTCTCGTTGTGTCACGTGTCCGCCATCCGTGTGATAATTGGGGCACCCGTGCGTGGCGTGTGTGCGGCCACGTCGGTATCGCCTGCTTCCAGTCTTCTGCTCCTAAAGCCCGACAGCGGGCCGAGGGTCTGGAAGAGAAGTGGGTGCTATGGGGGATGCGCCGGGCTTTGACGGCGCCTCTGATGGGACCCATCCCGCTCGCCCTGCCACCGAGCCCCTCTCGGGGGCGGGGGGGCTGCGCCTCCTGCCCCTTCCTCCTCACCCACATCCGGTCCTGACCCCTGCCCTCTATGGACCAACCCTCCCCCAGCACAGGGCCCTTCTGCTGGGCAGCCCCCCCCGCCCCGCAGGACCTCGTTCTCAGGGCTCCTTCAGGCGCACCCTCCCTGCCACCCCACCGTCCTCTCTAACGGCCCCTTTCACGGGCTCCTCCTCCCCACCTTTCCTGTGGACGTGCAGGCCCTGCAGGGGGGGTTCTGGAAAACCCACCCACCACCCCCGGCCCTCAGGCTGCCTTCTGCCCAGACACTTGCTACGCGGCTGATGCTCGTATCTGATCTCGCGAACTCAGTGCTTCGAGACCCCCGAAGCTCCCCCCGTGACCGGTAGACGGGGGGTTGGGGCTCCGCATCCTCAGCACGTCTGGCCCGCTGAGAACTGCTCTTCGCCTCGGACCCTAACCTGAGGAATGGTGGTAACAACTGAGCCTTCCCAGAGGGCTCCTTGTGAAGTTCAAGGGTGTTCACACGCGCAACGCCTGCATCCTTGGCACTGCTCTTGGGCATAGTACAGACTGAATGAGTCTAAGGCGATTATTAGCTGTTATCCCCATCCTGGCTCGGGTACCTCCTTCCTGCTTCACGGCACTTCCTGTCCGATACCCCGTGTTTCCATCGTTCGGGTCCACGTGCCATCTCCTGACATGCAACACCTCATCAGCGCCACTCCCTTTCCCTGAACCCCTCTCCCCAGCCGGGAAGACCCCCCAACACCCACTCCAGGCCACCTCCTCTGTGGCACCCCTGCCCTCCCCGTGCAGGTGGTGGCCTCGTCCCCTGGGTCCCCATGCTCCTTGCAAACCTCTGCTCTCACGTTTACCAGGTTATGTTCTGGTTCTCCCCTCTGTCTTCTCACTGGGCTGTGGCTCCTACACAGTGATGGCACCTCTTGTTCACCTTGTGGCCCTTTCCCTGTTCAGTCCCTCTACTATCAGTTACTCGTTAATAGCACTTTTAAATAAATAAAGTCAATAAAAGAAGAAACACAGGGCTAGAAGGATGGATAGAAGAACGGGCGAGAGGACGGATATATAAGAGAACAGAGGAAGGGATGGATGACTGTGTATTGTAACATAAATAATCTTCACCTATTAGAGGAAGTGCAGCTTCAGTGCTGAAATAGGATAAAACAGACCGTTTTCAAGATGAGTCAAATAAATTTAAGGACAAGCAGAAATCACTCTGCATATTTTATTTAGATTCTCAAAAAGCTGTTGACTGTTTCACATTAAATCTGTCAAATGCAGTTATAATAGAAATGAAAAAATGTTTACATTAGAAAAATACCGTCTTAAAGTCAAGAAATACGAAGTGTTGGAAGGCCCTTCTCTGGATGGAGAAATGAGGTAAAGGGAGTCAAACCCTCACTCACCATTTGTCATACTTATAGATCATCTTGGACTAGGAGATATCCCCAAGTCTCTGACTCTGCGGTTCTCTTGAACAGCCCAGGGCCTCGCCAGGACACGTGAGCAGACACGCCTCAGATGGGCCTAAGTAAGGAAATGCACGTACAGCTATGTAGCACCAACTGTATCCTCATGAAACTATGAGTTCTTATCTTAATTTTTTCCAAAAAGAATCCTGAAACTGTAATAAGCTGTTCCTTGAAGACACCAACCGTCAGCGCCTTATCTGAGATCTAAAGCAAATAATCCAAAGGTTCTACTAAACATGGATGTTATCAAGTGAAAACGTGGTAACCATATGAAAACGCTGCCCCCTCCTCTTGTTGGCAAAAGATGTTCCTTGGAAGTTCTATAACGTCAGAGTCAGAGCCGGTCAAGAGAAAGACAACGAAAATATTTAGGGTTGGAGAAAGGGACTTACGTTAGGAAAGATAGAGTCAGAGAAAAAACGGGGAAAGATTGGTGGAGGGTTACGTGACCTTTCGGTGGGATTGAAGCAGTGTGGCTTGTGTCTGGTGCAACACCGTGTGTCCGCAGTTGGAGGCTGGTCTTCCTTCCGTAGCCTGTAGGTGGGTGGCGACTGGGGCCAGCGTGTCCGAAGCTGCAGCCAAGAAGAGGCCCCGAGGAGCTCTTCGTGTCCAGCCAGAACCGGAAGCTTGAAGGTAAGAGTCAGGACGAGACCCCACAGAGCCTGCCAAGTCTGGGAGACAGGAGCACGTGGCGTGCTGGGTGCCGACGGGCCGAGATACGGCGCAGCCGCGGGCCGGGAGCAGAAAGGCAGCAGGACGGGCGCGCTCGCTGGACCGTGCTGCGTGCTCGGCGGCCCCCTCAGAACTTCCACTCTCCCCTCAAGCCCAGGTGGCTTGTGTCCTCAACATGTCTTGACGTGAAGGCAGCAAACGGCTTGAGAAATAAGTTCAAAGAGCCTTGGTCATGTCTTCCACGTGTCCAGTCTGTGTGTGCGTGTGTGCGTGTGTGTTTACACACACGCACACACGCACACACAGGCAGCTGCACTGCTTCTCCCTGTGTCTGTCCGTATCTTTTCTTCCGTCTATGAACTTAGCTTGAGTCCAGGCAGCCAGGAATTGGTTTTATGATACTAAACATTCATTTCTAATTCTCTCCTTCTGGCTTTCTATTGTTCCTTTATGGCTTAAAAGAAGAACTTCATGACTGAAAGCAAAGTGTTTAAAATAAGGATTGGGGATGCGTGATGGGTAGTAGAGTGCTGAAGGCCGAATATAAAAATAACTTCAAAAGAGTCTGAGGTGTGTTTAGGTGATAGAAATGTCATGGACGTTTCTTAGTGTAAGCTAGAGGGACCGTTAATACTTTTCAAATTATTTTAAACGTTCGCTTTGAACATCAACCACATGGTGCCCTACGGTGCCGGTGTCAAAGCCGCAAAGGTTACTAACCTGACCTGGAGTGACGTTTGCTAGGTTCTTACCATAGTCTCCATGGAAACTGATCTCCAGTGATTAGTGGAGCATTTGAAGTTTTAAGTTACCGTGTGCTTTTTCAGTTTTATTTAATTTTTTAAATGTTAGGTCTTTTTAAAATTTTTTAATGAAGTATAGTTGATTTACAATGTTGTGTTGGTTTCAGGTGTACAGCAAAGTGATTCAGTTACACATATACATGAATTCATTCTTTTTCAGATTCTTTACCCATATAGGTTATTACAGAGTACTGACTACAGTTCCCTGTGCCATACAGTAGATCCTGGTTGGTTATCTCTTTTATATGTAGTGGTGTGTATGTTAATCCCAAGCTCCCAATTTATCCCTCCCTTTCCCCCACATTTCCCCTTTGGTAACCATACTTTGTTTTTGATATTTGTGAGTCTGTTTCTGTGTTGTAAATAAGTTTATTTGTGTCATTTTTTAAGAGATTAGATTCCACGTATAAGGGATATCATATGATATTTGTCTTTCTCTGGCTTCCTTCACTTAGTATGATAATCTCTAGGTCCATCCACGTTGCTGCAAATGGCATTATTTCGTTCTTTTTTATGGCGGAGTAACATTCCATTGTATATATGTACCACATCTTCTTTATCCATCCATGGACATTCTTTTATCTGTCGATGGACATTTACGTTGCTTCCGTGTCTTGGCTACTGTAAATAGTGCCGTTATGAATGTCGGGGGGCATGTGTCTCTTCAAACTAGGGTTTTCATCTTTTCCAGATATATGCCCAGGAGTGGGATTGCAGGATCATATGGTAATGCTATTTTTAGTTTTTTAAGGAAGCTCCATACTCTTCTCCATAGTGGCTGCACCAATTTACATTCCCACCAACAGTGTAGGAGGGTTCCCTTTTCTCCACACCCTCTCCAGCATTTACTGTTTGTAGACTTTTTGATGGTGGCCATTCTGACCAGTGTGAGGTGATACCTCACTGTAGTTTTGATTTGCATTCCTCTAATAATTAGTGATGTTAGGCATCTTTTCATGTGCTTTTGGGCCATCTGTATGTCTTCTTTGGAGACATGTCTATTTAGAACTTCTGCCCATTTTTCGATTGGGTTGTTTTTTTGACATAGAGCTGCATGAGCTGCTTCTATCATATATTTTGGAGATTAAACTCTTGTTGGTCGCTTCGTTTTCAAATACTTTCTGCCATTCTGAGGGTTGTCTTTTCATTTTGTTTATGGTTTCCTTTGCTGTGCAAAAGCTTTCAAGTTAAACTAGGTCCCATTTGTTTATCTTGTTTTTGTTTTCATTACTCTAGGAGGTGGATCGAAAAAGATATTGCTACGATTTACGTCAAAGCGTGTTCTGCCTACATCTTCCTCTAAGAATTTTATAGTATCCGGTCTTACATTCAGGTCTTTAATCCATTTTGAGTTTATTTCTGTGTATGGTGTTAGGGAGTGCTCTAATTTCATTCTTTTACTTGGGTCTGTCCAGTTTTCCCAGCACCACTTATTGAACAGACTGTCTTTTCTCCATTATATATGCCTGCCTCCATTGTCATAGATTAATTAATATGTGGTTTTTTTAAAGATTTTTTTGATGTGGACCATTTTTTAAGTCTTTATTGAATTCGTTACAACATTGCTTCTGTTCTGTGTTTTGTTATTTTGGCCCCGAGGCATGTGGGATCTTAGCTCCCCAACCAGGAATCAAACCTGCGCCCCCTGCATTGGAAGAGGAAATCTTAACCACTGCACCCCCAGGGAAGTCCCAATACGTGCTTTTCTATGTCAGTGAGGTTTCAAAAATCTTCTGCGCAGTGATGCTGTAATTTACATTTGTGTGGCTATTACACTTGGACAGTTGTGTCTGGCCCTCTCGTGTGCTGGTAGACTCAGAGAGTCTGTATGTGTGTCCTGTTTTGTGGGTGAAGAGGCGGAGTTCCAACAGCCCTGAAATGACCGCCCCCCAAGGTCACAGAGCCATGGAGGGAGGACGTGGGGGCCATGGTCTCCGCCGCTGGCTCCCTCTGTGAAAATGTCCACAGAGAGACAAACGCCAAGGCAGTTCAGCCCAAACGTCTTTTGGGCAGCAACAGAAGTAAAAAAGGAGTGAGGACGTGGCGGCCTCTGGGCTGGGCATCGTGTGGAAGGAACATTTCTGGCCGTTGAATCCCTTCCGTGAACAGCCTGCTCGAGCCCCTCCTCCTGCACGTCCTGTCTGTCTTCAGGCATTTGTTCCAAAGTATGAACATAAATCCCTTCTCTGCGTGAAGCCTATTAGTGTGAACGCTGCTCGAATCTCTAAAGAATGCGCTTTTGTTCCCAGCAACAGGCTTACTTGGTTAGGAAGCCCGGGTCCCTGGTGCTGCAGGACGTGGCCGCGCGGGGTCTGTTTGTGCAGGGAGGCATGCTCTCCCTACCCCAACCCAGGCACCCAGCAGAAGAGACCAGGACGGGGCGGGGAAGCCAGGTGTGCTTGGCACCTGTCACCTGCCAACGGCAGTGCCGCAGGGACCTCGCTACGCAGTCTCTACAGAACCCCGAAGCAAACGTGGTCATCCTGCCTTTATGCTGAAAGCTGAGGCCCAGATAGTTTCTCTCTGATTCCGTGTCTTTTTGCCCTCGTGCTCTGAGGGCTTAGTGTCGTGAGAGTGGTTCTGTGTATTTATTTTGTTATTGAAGTCTGGTTGATTTACAGTGCTGTGTTAATTACTGCGGTACGGCCAAGTGACTCAGTTACACATCCATATGCATTCTCATGGGAGTGGTTCTAGCCAGGTTCACGCGGCCCCTTTTCCTGGTCAGTGTAGTAGGCAGACCACAGACGTAAATAATTGGAGGAAACAGGAGCCAGAAGGAAGGAGGGAGGGAGGAAGTGGGGGCGGATGAAGCAGCGGTGATGGGCTCAGAGTCTCGTCTCCATAGGCACCGGGACGGCCCCGCCGCCCACTTGGCAGGGGTCTGTGTGGAGATGCCACGGGGGTCTCCGAACAGACCGAGAGGTCCTGGAATGATTTCAGGGAAGTTGATCAATGTCGACACAAATGCTGCTAATGTATTTGCAGAATTCAATTACTGCCCCATCTTCACTGGCAAGAATTCAGAGGCTCACAACACAGACGCCGCAGCACCAGGAGCCTTTGGCTCTCGTGAAATATTATATTTTCAGAATATAACTGCTGCCCACATTTATCCATCATGAAGAACAGAACGATAGACCTGAAGTCAGCACGTGTTTGGGGAGCAGAGTCTGTGTCTTGCCAGGTCCTAAACGTGGGATGGAGAATTCCCTGCCCTCGAGAACACTGTGACTTCATTCGAGGGAAAAACCTAACTCCTGGTCCATCCCCAGTCAGTCAGTGCTGCCACAAGTACTGTATCCTTCTTGAAATGCACTTTCAAAGATCTTGATCTTGGTTGGCCAAAAGAAACCCTACTGAGTAAGAGTCTGCACCACTGAACAGTGAAGAAATAGGTATTCAGCATGTTATAACTAAGCCATTCATTAAATTATATGCCTAAAAAATATTATAGGACCTTGCTTTCAATGGTCTGAAACCTGAAAATTGTTAAATTTTAGAATACATCCTCAGGTCTTTTTTTAAAAAATCTAGTGAATGGATTTAACTCTGCTCATTTTGGAGAAGTAATTTTTTTTCCGGTCACATAGCCTGATTCACGGCTGTGTTGCCCTCCTGTCTCTCTTAAGCCCCAAATCCAATGAGTTAAGTCTACTTCCACAGTGTTTTAGGTAAATGAACTTGAAACAAATCTTTCTGTCAACATTTAGAAAATCCTTTCTCCCCTCCAGGACTATGTTAGCATCTCCATTCATTTCACCGCTTAGAATTTCTTCCCATTCGAATTCATCCCACATGAAATGTCCTGAATTTCATGCACGCCACTACCCTACTCAAAATGTTTAAGGCAGTACATCCTAAAGATGTCAGGTGTTCTATGCTGGACTTAGTGAGGTTCCTTAGCCTCCAAACCAAGACCCCACACCATCCAGGCCAAATCTGTCATCCCACTGCGTTCCTTCCACCAAAACACCCTTTCTTCCAACCAAATCAAGCCTCCTGCTGTTCCCCAAACATCACGTTCTCATCCGCTTTGGTTCTGTGTTGGTCTTGTCAGCAGTGCACCGCGCCCCCGCGTGCACCTTGGTTGAAACCCCACAGGCATCCAGGTGCAGACCTCTTGGACCACTTCCACGGCAGCCCGTCTGCTCCGTCCTGTTTGCTGTCTTCGCTGCCCACCTCTTTCAGCCCCGCAGGGAACTTGCCTGTCTGGGATTTGAGCGGCTCCAGTGGCTGCTCTCAGGCCGCCCTGAAAGGGAGCTTCCCAAGGGGAAACACCCTCCTGAGGAGGAGGCCAGTTGTCTTATAATCTTTTCAACTCAGAATAAAACACTCACTCGAGAAAACTTGAGCCACTCCAAAAAGTGACAAACAGAAAATGGTAAAACAACTTGTCCAAGGCATGTGTTCCAGACGTGTTCATTTTGTGGTTTGTAAACAGGAAAGCTGGTTCCTTTCCCTGGAAGACGGCGTGACGTCCAGCTCCTTTACGTCCCACGATGGGAGCTGTGATCGTCTGCGGATGCGGCTGCCACGCGCTCCTCTTTGAATTTCGTATCCAGCGCTTTTAAAACAGGAAAACATGCCTATGTGTCGCGCATGCGTGAGATGTTTTGAATAAAGGTTTGACCGCAGTTCATCCATCAACATCAAAATCAGAGGGTCCCAGAATAATGACACCTGAGCAAACCCACACAGCATCAGAATATCAGCCAACGAAACTTGAAGAGAGGATCAGATTTATGCTGTAGCTCAGTCGGGCTACACCACCATGATACTACATTGGGGGGAGGGTAGAGCTCCAGTTACTAAAGTTGGGAATACGATGAAAATTCTATTTCCGTATATGGAAGAGACCAAAGGTTGCAAAAAAGCCAGAAGAGAGATGAATGATGATCAAGAAGCAAGCATGTGGGTTTAGTGTAAATGATCAAAATGGCGTGTGAGCGTACCGGCAATCATAATCGCTGATGTTTATTTACTGTGCCCCAGGCACTGAGGGCCAGGTGTGTCCTCTATCCCGTGTGGTCCCCAGAACACCCCTGCAAGGTGAGCAGGATTCTGCCCCCGTTTTACAGACGGCGAGGCTGGGGCCTGATGGAGCTGATGGACTTTGGGTGATTCCCGACGCCACGTGGCCTCCAGGAGGGAGAGACATACCCACTCTGGTTCCAACAGCCTGAGCTCAGCGGCCCGGATGCCCCGGCACCAATGCGCGCTGAGGCTGGAGGCCCGTAGCCGTTGCTCGGCTGTCGGTGGGCGCAGCGGCCCCGGCACAGAGGCCTCCGGGAGCCGTGGGGCTCTGCCCTCTGCAGCCCCGCCGTGCACACAGACGAGGTGGAAAGACGCCTCTCTCTCGCTCCGCGTTCACCACTCGGCCAGCGTGTGATTGAACGTGGCTCCTTCTCTGTTCCATGCGTCCTTGCCTAGGGTTCAGGGTCAGATCCCCAGGGAAGCTAAGCCTAAGGGTGATCGGACTGGTGCCCACGATCCTGAGTCTCTTGTGTTGGCCCCACTGCCCCGCCCGTACAGGCTCCAGGGGGGACCGTCCAGGGCTGGGCTGGGCTCCCTGACAGCTTCTGGGTCTTGCGTGCAAATGACCTTTGCAGAACCGCCCCACGTACCTGAGACTGAGACCACAGAGTCTGAGTCACGGTGAAGCACAAAGACGAGGCTCAGCCGGGCTCTGCCGGCAGAGTGGGAGCAGGGGTGGGGGGTGGCGGGGAGGAAGGGGGCCGTGATTCTTGTGAATCCACTCTCTCTGCCAAGGAGAGCGATCTTCTGACAGCAAGAGGGGAACACGTGTGTGTGGAGAGAGCTGAGGTCTGAGAAAGGCCAGGAGATTGTCTGACAGCATAATTGTCCCAAATGAGTTTGTTTGCAGACGAATCCATCCCGGGGAGCTGACGAGCTGGTGGGTCTGGTCACTGATGCACCGACAGGAGGAGTTTAGAGGCACTGGAAGAGGTGCCCGGAGATGGGTAAAACGTGCCGTCCGGTTTTCAAACTAGGGAGGAAGGGGGTTCTAACAACCAGTTACGTAGCGGTGAAGTCTGCGTCCCCCGCAGGCGGAGTCACACAGCCTGCCTTTTCAGATGCGGTTTGTGAATATTTAGAAAGAAAAGCCACGATGTCCGTGGTGGAGGTGGAGTCACTCAGATCACATGGTGCTGAGAATCTACATTTCTGTGTTTATAGACTTACACACCTGCACCTTCCTTGCACGAAGCCGAAGACTCCCTTTACCAAAAGGGGCGGGTGGTGGGGTGGACGTCCCGGGGATTGGGTGAATCTGAGGGCCTAACCCTCCGTCTGTCAGCTCAGAAGGCGGGCAGGCCCCGGGTGGCGTGGACCCGCCCCACACTGCTGGGGGACACAGCCAGGCTGCAGCCAGAACTATGGGAGGACGCGTTTCATTGTCAGCCAAGGAAAAACTGAAGGCACGGGGAGTGCTTAGCCCAGAAATTGTTTTCAAATACTAGAAACACTCTGGGATGAAGTGTGGGCTGCGTTGTTTCAGAAGCCGGTGGTTCAGAGTTCTCACTGTCAGAAGGAGGACCACGTGAATGAGCTATTGGAAAGGGAATGAGCCGCTCTGGAAGCAGGGAAGCCCTTGTTGCAGGAGGTGATCAAACCACAGGAGGGGCGCCTCGCCAGGAAGCTGGAAAGAGGCCGCTCCCTCAGGGCGGGCCGACAGGGCGGCCACCCTCGTCCACGGAACTGCATTCGTTGACGGCCTGGAAGGGGCCGGGTGCTGGCTGGGGTGCCTGCACCGTGGAGTTTACTGTCCAGTGCGGTTCCAGCTGGAATGCAGTGGATATACGCTCTCTCGGGGTCACACAGGCTGCTGGGGACGCACCAGAAGGCTGTCCAACCAGTGCCGGAGCAGTCAGGGGAGGCTTCCTGGAGGAAGCAATTTGTAAATGAATTAGGTGAATTCACCTGCCAAAGGGTTAGGGGAAAAGAGTCCAAAGTTGCAGAGAATGCAGAAGGTTTAAGGAACTGCTGGGGGGAAAGAGAGATGGAGCCACGTAAGACGAGAAGGGTCTTCCAGGAAGTGAAGACCGGGGTGGGGGTTGGTCACCAGGGGCCCGCAAGGAAGTCCTGGTGGTGACATCCATGGGGCGCTTTGCATTTATCTGAGCTGAGGCTGCCGACGGGAGCAGTGGCGGGGCAGATGAGGCCGTGACCGTGGAGGGTGTTTATATGAAAACGGTTGGGATTATTGTCCTCGGATAACTAACAATAATTCCATAATATTCTGTAATATTCTGTCTCTGTAACAATTTCTCCAGTTCTTCCAAGAATGTCTTTTATGGCTTTTTCAGTTTTTATAGCTTTGCAGCTTTTACTTTGTTTTTTAAATCAAGACTCACTCAAGTTTCATGTGTTTGCATTTGGTTATTTTATCACTTTTGTGTCTTTAAATGTTGGACCTTCTGTCATGCTGTCTTTTGACAGAGCCCAAGCCAGGTGTGTAATTTGCTCCTTCTACCTCTGTGTTTCCTCCAAACAGAAATTCATGCCTGGATTAGACTCAGGCTAAATGATTTTGGCAAGAATACTTCTTAGGGACCGTGGGTCGTTCACATCACACCACGCTGTGAGACACGTGTTGGCAGGTGTCTGCACTATCAGTGATGGTAAACTGTGTCACTCAGTGGTGACAGCTGTCTCCCCTGGAAAGGTGTATTTACCTGTTTTCACTTAGGGGACAGTTGTGAGGCGATAGTTCGACTCTACATAAATATCCTGTTGGCCAACAAAATTCACACAAGCCCTTGTCCGATTCAGTCATTACGTTGGTTTTGAAAATGGTGATTTTCTAATTGCACCAGTCCTTCTAGATTTATTAGCTAGCTCCCAACGGTCAAGAATCTTCCTTTATTTTCCCTTTTTCTTTTTTGAGTGTTATTATACACCCAAAGATTTTGAATTCTGAATTTTTGATTCCTTGATTTAAAGTATTTAGTTTATTCGTATGGTGAGCACTGTCTCATTTCCTGATCACGTCAGCCAAGGGCACGACGAAGATGAGAACCGTCGAGGTGTTGTTCTCACGTGGACCTGAGCGGGTACATAGACAGGTAGATGAACAAGACAATTCAGGTCTCCCGGGGGGAACGATGAGACATCCAGGCACAAGCAGTGAGGGTCTTCTGAAACGCTTAGGTGACCCCCAACACCACAGACTCGTGTCTGTCTTTTAGGGGGCACGACCTGTTTTCAGAATAATGAATGGATAAGTAATTCTCAGCATCTAACACAGAGGTCGCAGGTCGGTTGGTGGGTTGACACATATTTTTTAATTCGATCAGCAGAGATTTACCGTTTTAATGTGAACAGGTGTGCGGGGCTGTAAACCCCAGCTGGCCCTGATTCTGTCCCTCCCTTCCCCGGCTTTTCTCAGCGGGTGGAGACGGGTCCCCTGAGCGGGAAAGGCGTGCGGGCGTCTATGGGTGCAGAGCCCTGCACACTAGCCCGGGAAGCACCCCAGAGGTGCTAACTCAGTGGACGGGGGAGTGGGGTGGGAAGAGCATTTCCCGCCCCCCATGCGCCCCTTCCTGTGCTCACTGACCTCTGATGACCGTGCCCTGGTGTCTGACAGGTGGCCCCTGAGCCCTTCTTTACCGGCTCTCAGCCCTCAAGTCACCTGTCCCCAAGCCCTGGCTCTGTAGTAGTCTTGACTGTCCGAACCGTCTGAGGACCCTCGGGCAGGCGGGCTTCCGCGTGTTGAGCTCTGGTGGAGCTCGCTCGGTGGGCGTAGCAGCCCGGCACCAACCCACGTGTGATGCCCCGTCTCTATCAGCGTGATCGCAAGTGTGCCCAGAACCTGTGGGGCGGGAGAAATAGCCCCCTTGTTTGAGCCACCCCTGGTCACTGAAGAATTCCCCGCAGGTGAATCTCTCTTCAAAAACTGCACCCGCATATACACGATCATTCCCCGGAGTGAGCTGAGGAAAAGCACAAGTATAACGTCTTCAAAATAGCCTGAAATGACCAAGCAGTGTTGAAAAGTGGACGCACTCTTTCTGTAAACACACGGCATTTGAATGAGCTCAACAACAAAAGCAACAGCCAAATAATTCAACACTCACGTTAAGTAACCACTCGGACTGAGGTTTTCCTTTTTTATTATTTTCTTGAAGGCAGCAGTCAGATGTGTCCTCTGAGTGTCCTGACTCACTGAAAAGATTCCACGTGGGTGACGGGAAGCCCCCCCGGGAGGAAACACAAGTACGGCTGCAAATAATTCTGTCTTTACCCAAATTCAGGGACTTCTGGGCCTTGAACTGATCATTGGGCATAAATAAGAAGTTTGCTCCAGTGAGAGAGGCCTGTCCTCTGTCTCTGTTCTCATTCTTAAATTTCAAGGAGACTTAAATAAGTTTATTAAAACGTCTGTACTGAGCACCTCGTGGGTTTCAGGCCTCATCAGACACACACTTCCCTCCGGCCGGACCACACTGACGCTTGGGCATGTGGGATGTTTGTGGTTTCCAGATGAAATAATGAAAATTAAAATGCTCAGTTCTTTTAACCCGTGCAGTCGGATATGATTCAGCCTTAAGAGGGAAGGAAGTTCTGGCAGGTGCTGCCACGTGGGTGGACGTTGGGGACATTTGCTGGGTGAAGTAAACTGGTCGCAGCAGGACGGAATGTTCTGTGGTTCCTCCTCCACGCGGGGACCGGAAGAGTCAAACTCACAGAGGCGGACGCGGCTGGTGGGGCTGGGGGCTGGGGGAGGGGCGGCCGAGCGAGTTTTTGCTGGGGACAGAGTGTCGGTCTTGTAAGACGGACGGTGGGTGGTGGCACAGCGGTGTGAGTGGGGGTGGACACTGTACGCTTAACCACGGGCAGGATGGCACATTTTATGTCATGTGTAGTTTACCACAATTTTTTAAAAATGAAGTGTCCAGTTCTTAGTACACTTGCACAGCACTTTGCAAACGATTTATGTTTTAGTTATATTTCAGCACTGGTCAACAGAAGGACTTTTAAGTTTATAAATTATACCTATAACTGTATAGCTTCGGACCTGATAACGTTGTGAATGCGGTCTTTGAACGGACTTCAACGAAAGCTAATATATATTATATATAAAATATGCACATCAAGTTAATGTGTGTTTGTGCGTGTATGTGTGTATACGTGTACGTGCACATCTGTGTATTAAAGAACATTAATGACTCAGCCGGGCCCACCGTCGGGCGGTCTTTGAACGGACTTCAACGAAAGCTAATATATATAAAATATGCACATCAAGTTAATGTGTGTTTGTGCGTGTATGTGTGTATACGTGTACGTGCACATCTGTGTATTAAAGAACATTAATGACTCAGCCGGGCCCACCGTCGGCAGAGGAGGAGGAATAAAGCCCTGCCCCCTGCTGGGTGAGAACGTGACCTCGTGTTAACTCTCCGGCGGGTCCCTGGAAACTTGATAAGGGTAAGAATGATGGCTGGGTCGCTAGGCAGCCTTGCCCGTGGTAACAGTGATCCCGCCGGTGACTCACTTCGGGCCGAGAGGAGGATGAGCATCTGATGGGGGGACCGTGGGGTGCCGTGTACAGGTCACTCCCCTGCGGGCCCAGGAGGGAGGACGCATCTGTGCAGCGGGGTCGGGGGTGTTGGCCTCTCCGGTCCCGCAGCCCCTGCAGTGCCCAGCGGCCTGTCTCCTTGCGCGGGAGGCCGTCCCCTGAACACCTGGCGTGGCCCAGATGGCAAGCTGGGCTCCTGTCCTGTGCCCGGATGCGGCCTGTGCGGGTAGTGAATCAGAATGTGTTATCTCCATGTCCCACTGAAAGGATAACCCCACAAGGAGCTGCCTGTGGGGCGGAGGCTGCAGGACCCCAGCTCCATCCAAGGCAGCCACGAGTTCAGTTCTGAGGGGGCGCGTGGCCTGAGCTAAGGGCCGGCCCAGACCCAGGGCCTGCAACCAGGGGACAGCGGAGACGGGGAAGCAAGACAAAACGCAGAGTCACACCTGAGGCAGGTCGCTGCGGGGTTGGTGGCCTTCCTGTGCCAGCAGGGCAGAGCTCTGAGCCACCAAGGGAGGGTTAGGGTCCCTGCAGGAAGCAGCACGAGGTGCAGGACGAGGAGGAGGAGATGCAGGCTCGTCAAGCGCAAGACAGGTTCACTGCGAACGCAGAGCCAGTGACGGAGGAACTGTGACACGGATCTAAAACAGGTCTGGGGAAGATCCACACGGAAGTAAAGGCAAGAAGAAGGACATCCATCCTAAGCAAATTAAAATGATGGGGGAGCAAGAAGACAGGAATCAAGAACAGATACCAAAAATGAGGGAACCAGATAATGGTAAAGTACAGTCACTGAAACGTAACAATAATGCACTAGGCAGGATAAACTCTAGATCGATTTATGAAAAGTATGAAACAGAAGTTAAGAGACAAGGAGGGAGAATTTAGAGACTCCAGAGTACATGAGGGAGGAATATTCCAGAAGAATTGATTCCAGGGAAGGACAAGGAAGCAGCGGCCAGAGAATAGTTGTCGCCTATCACCAGACTGAAAGTGTTTACCTACAGCCTGGAAGGAAAACACTGCACACCTGGACGGACTGTAGTTAAACTCAAGACCATCCGTGATCAAGAGAAATTCATACTGTGAGCTAGAAAATCTCCAAAGGGACAAGGATCAGACCCCGGTAAATTCCTCATTAGCCACAATCACATGAGAAGATGGTCAAATCATCGCCCTTAAGTATTGAAGAAAAGTAACTTCCCATCTACAGCTTCATGTCTAGATAAAAATTTAGTTACTGTAGAATACTATAGTATCGGATATACAAAAGCTCAACCTTTTATTGTACTTGAAATGTTGCTAAACTGTATATTTAAGCCAGAAAAAAATAACAGAGGGCAGGTACAGGGTACAAGCGATAACAGCAAGCAGATCAGCCAACAGAATTATTTTGTAAGCCTGACTAATTTTTGAGGATTAAAAATAACCTTTTGAATGCTTATTTGAATAATTGAAAGAAATAATTTCCTTAGGATAAAGCGTTGAGACTCTCCTCTGTCTCAGCAAGTAACTTTAATAAAGACAAAATGCATACAAAGGGTGACAAGAAACACTATGTAGGATTACAGATACATTCAGCCAGGAACATATGCACATACAAAAGGTTTTTTTTATAAATTTATTTATTTTTTATTCATTTATTTTTGGCGGCGTTGGGTCTTGGTAGCTGCGCGCGGGCTTTCTCTAGTTGCGTCGAGCGGGGGCTACTCTTCGTTGCGGTGCACGGGCTTCTCATTGCGGTGGCTTCTCTTGTTGCACAGCACGGGCTCTAGGCGCGCAGGCTTCAGTAGTTGCAGGACGCCGGCCCAGTAGTTGTGGCTCACAGGCTCTAGAGCACAGGCTCAGCGGTTGTGGAGCAGGGGCTTGGTTGCTCCGTGGCATGTGGGATCTTCCCGGGCCAGGGCTCGAACCCGTGTCCCCTGCATTGGCAGGCGGATTCTTAACCACTGAGCCGCCAGGGAAGCCCCTCTGCAAAAGATTTTAATCCCTCAATGAGCCATGATTCCTTTGGTTAGATTTTAATTTCAACTTTAATAGGCATTAGAAATTGTCCTTGCTAAAAATAATAAGAAAATAATAATACAGTTTAAATATCAAAAGGCGTCATTACATTTAGTAGAGGAACTTAAGGCATGTTTACGCTGTGTGTGTGAACAGACATGCGGTTCTAGAATACAAGGAAGTTGTGCTGATGTGCTTTGCCAGGCAGGGGACTGTTTAACCAATGGGAGGCCTCCTGGTGGGAGGAGCCAGGATTATGTTCAGTAAACCTGGATCCACAAGCTTTGTGGCTGCAGTACCTCCAGCAAACCCAGAACATGTCCAGGCTCAGGGACTCGCAGTTTAAAATGAGAATCGGACTACAGGTCCCAGCGTGTCATCGCACTTCTGTAAGATCCAGAATAGTTTACAACCCGCCTGTGTACTTTGTTTGAGAAAAATCAAAGTTAATCATGTGAAGTGTGTACCTCTGTCACTAACACAAACACAAGTTTGTTTCCACTGAGAAACAGCTTTCAACTGCAGATTCCAAAGAAAAACAAAATGACTCAGTGGTGATTCAAAGGCTGTCTGTCTTTAAAATAAAAGACAACATTCAGCCAGGAATGGAACAGCAACTTTGTAAATATCAAGCACAAGAAACAAGAAGATGTGGCACATGTATACAATGGAATATTACTCAGCCATAAAAAGAAACGAAATTGAGTTATTTGTAGTGAGGTGGATGGACCTAGGGTCCGTCATACAGAGAGAAGTAAGTCAGAGAGAGAAAAACAAATACCGTATGCTAGCACATATATATGGAATCTAAGGAAAAAAAAAAAAAAAAGGTTGAAGTACCTAGGGGTAAGACGGAATAAAGACACAGACCTACTAGAGCATGGACTTGAGGATATGGGGAGGGGGAAGGGTAAGCTGGGACGAAGTGAGAGAGTGGCATGGACATATATACACTACCAAACGTATATAAAGCAGAAACTAACACACCATTGTAAAGCAATTATACTCCAATAAAGATGTTAAAAAATAATAATTATAATAATGAGAGGAGTGGAGAGGGCTCATTTCTCACCCTGGAGCAAGGATTTCTGCTCTTGGGGCGTCAGGAGAGCCAACTCTGCCTCTGGGCGTCTGGGGGGTCCCACAGGGTGAAGCCCCCGCGGCCGCCCCCTTCCTGTGAGGAACAGAGGAAACGTGTGCACGTGAAATAAGGTGACCCTGTAAACCGGAGAACGCAAGCCCGGGTGGCGGCCATCACCCCCATCACAGACGTTCATCTACCGCTCTCGGGATCCAGGTGTAGAGCCCTCAACTGACCTGCCTTTGGTGCCATCAATAAAAATGGCATCTCCTCGCAATCTGACACCCGGTGAGAACCATTGTGTTCAAGCCCTGATTCACATGCTTAGGATGCTTTAAAAGGCTGGAAATCCTAAATCTAACTTCTTAGCAATGAGTAGAGTAGCGTTTTATTTCTGGACTCAGCGATGTGTGCCCGACGGGCATGGACAGCCACGGGGTGTCCGACACCACGCTCGCCCCAGCCTCACCCGCTCAGGCAGACCGCGCCGCGAGCCGCAGTAACAGGGCCTCCACGGCAGCGCCACCTCGGTGGACAGGGACCCTCGCACCCTGGTTCTCACGCTGCGGGCAGAGCGGCTCCTGTTTCTCCCCCTGAAATGTGGAGGGGTTGGGTGAGGCTGGTACCTCCTGCGCCCGGGATGGAGCGGGGCTGAGTGTTTCCTCTCCCTGCTGACTCTGGGGTGTGCAGGCCGCTCACTCACCCTTTCGTTCTTCACTTTGGGGTTTTCATCCACAAAGCGCAGAGGCCAGCGTAGCTCCATCAGGGACTGCTTTGGTGCTTAAATCGGTTGATGGTCGCAAAGCCCCGAGACAGTGGTGGCACCAAGAGCCCCGTGCTGGCCGGTCACCGTTCCAGTGTCATCCGGGCTCGGACAGAATGCTGACCACCTGGTGCGGTTTCCACCACACACGCTCATGATGGGAACAGGTGTTCCTCTCCCTGCTTTTTCTTTTCTCCGGATCCCACTGGCATAGACCATTTGTAAAGGCCAGTTGCCAAGATCAAGATTATAGCACCTAAAAATTCCGCATCGATTTGCTTTGCTTTCTCTACAAAACCACTGCCAAATTTAATCTGAGAAGCTGCTCTTACGTTCAAGAAATGCTACGTGCCATGAAAGAGAGCGGGGGAAGGATAAAGCACCAAGTTACTTTCAAGGGCTGAGAGTGAAGAGATTAGTCCAGTCAAGGAAACCACAGTTTTGCCTGCACGCCTATTTTTAATTGTCCCCTAACGATTCCTGCGGCATAGTCTTCTGAAATTGTCGGCTGGGGGATAGGGAGAAAAGCGTGCTGGGTATTGAATTTGTGAAACTTTATTTCTTTTTATGCTTTTCTAGAAAGTCAGGGCCATTTTTTTTTTATTAATAGTAAAACACATGTGAAATTTCCGCATTGAAAGCACTTACACCAAGCTATTATTTTCCCTGTCTGTTGCATTGACATGCTCTCGAGTTTTGGAAATAAAATGCCAGGGTGGCAGTGGTTCACGCAGGGCCTGTTAGCCCGGAGAGCACGTTTATTTCCCCTTGCGGTGTGTTTGGCTTAAACTGGGTTCAGAGGGAGTTGGCCAGTCTGGTTCAACTTTGGGGCCCTGGCCATCAGGGTCCTGGCTGTGAATTCACTCATGGCCACAGGAGACTGCTCGTCCCTGGGCCTCTGGACCTCCCATGAAGGTGACCCCGCCACCCTCTCCTTTCTTGATTCAGGCGCATTTTAGTCCAGAGACTTCTAAAAGCACCCTTTAGGGGCTACCTTGGCTGGACCACACGTTCCAGAGTGATGCTCTGAAGAGCAGCAGATGCAGGGGAGCTAGAAAGACGTCTCCTCCAGAAAGTCTGCCAGGCTTGCCTTCCGCCAACGCTCAAAGGATTTAGTCTTGAAAATCGACCACTTAAGCTGCTTCCTGCGTTCCTGGGGACAGCACCCATCCAGTCCTCTGTAGGTGCTCTGAAACTACTCTTGTATCCACCCAGCTATCCCCGTGGGTGAAGCATGTTGGTCACGGACGCACGTGATCCACAGCGGGGCGTCAGCCATGGATGAACGGGTCCCGCCAGCCCCCTATGTGCGCAGACCGCCGAGCCTGCGCCTTGAACAGCATGGCTTGGAAGTAAACCTTTGCGCAAGGCCTTGTGGCCGAGCCTGTGATTGCTTTGCTTGGCGCTGGCGTGATTGTTGCGGGCGTTCAGTTGCACCCACTGTTTCACGAGCCACCTGGGAAAGCCCTTCAGCCTGACAGCATGCTTGAGGGATGTTCGTAATCAATATGGGAAAACGATCAAGACACCGGGCAGTCAAAGCACAGACCTGCTGATTTGGGGATTTTTTTCTGGGTCCACAAACATGCGTTCAGCCAACCTCTGAAGCCTCCTGAGGTGCCCGCACCGCGCTGGCTGGCCCTGAGGGTGAACTGTCCTGGCTTCTCGGCCGGGCTGTCGGACACAGGGATGACCATCGTCTCTGCAGGGATCCAGATTTTATCAGATGCTGCCAACGTTGGTTTATTTGTTGCCACCCTTCCTCCAGGACGCGTATGCAATCTAGTACAACAGACGAATGTGCTGCCCAGTCCGTGGGGCACCTGAAGCTCTCAAAAACGGAGAGGATGATGCCTTTCTGAGAGCCGCCAGCCAAGATTCGTCATGTAAATATCATTGGAGAGAAAAAAGGAAACAGGATGTCACGGAGCCCCCCCCACCCCACCCCCTGCAACAAAGACATTTTGCAGACAGTTCGGGCACCAGCACCTAATTAGGAGTCAGCTGGTCCGCAGCCGAGCGTGGGGAGAGGGCCGCATGGGGTCGTGTGTTTGCCATCAGGGGACCAATCTTACCCGCCAGCAGCTCGGCTCTACGGGGCGGTGTTCTCTTGGCAAACACGGAACTTTCTTGCAGGGACCTGAGGAGATCGCACTTAGCTTCCCTGGCAGATTATCAGGGTCCACGAAGGACGGGGTCATTGAATTGCAGGACAGGTGATGGGAGAATCCAGCCTGGATGGTTTCCGGATGGTGGATGGTGACCCATCGCTGGAGGCCAGCGCTTCAGTCCACCTGAGTGTCTTTGTCCCTGAGGGAGGTCGGGCCATTTTCCCGACATCGATCACAGGGCTGTTGAAAATACTGCTCCGGAAATTAAAGCGAAGGCGTTTTGAACGATAGAAAGTGCTGTATGAATGTGAGCTGTAGGGACCGTCCTTGTCCTTCTCTCGTGGGCAGGGGGGCCCCGACGTGGGGCTGAGGACACCCAGTGAACGCTCTCCTGCCGCTGGGAACGAGCTGTGGCGCTTCCGTCCAGATGCACACGCTGATATCCTCTCTTTTCTTTTTGGAACTTTAGTGTTGCCAACATTGTAACAGCGTCGGCACCCCCTCTTCCTGACTGTTGCGATTTCTGATACAGAGACCCAGTGCCCTCCAGAGCTCTTCTCTTATTTAGTAAGAGAATAGAACGCCGCAATTTCAGGTCAGGATATTGGAGTTTAAGATTTCCCACGTTAGCTGTGAGACTTAATCTAATCGAGTTCCTTGTACTGGGACTGTGCACCTACTGCAGCCCCAAGGTGAAACAGGGGTAATGAGGCCTGTTTCCTAAGCATATCTGTCTTAAATGAGATCGACAGTGAGCAAGTGCCTTTATAATCTCTAAAGCTGGCAGCAATATTAATTACTTCTAATACTGAGAAGTCGGATCCTCGTTGGTTTATGGCCCAAGAACACAGTTTAAGTGAAGCCCTGTCTCAGCCTGTTTCGGAGCAGGTTCTGAGGGGACCTCGCTTTGTGCAGGTCCCGGGATGCTGGGGTCCTCTTGCCTGGGGCTCCCCACCTCTCCAGACTGGACCTCGGCCTCGTATGGCCGCCGGCTCCTCCCCCACCCCCCGGTCCCTGACCATGTGAGGAAAGGTTATTTCACCGCCACCAACATTTTCAGTAATTATGCACCCAGCTTATATAGTAAAAATAAATATTTTCGCCCAAAATGGATACAATAAAATCCTTACTTTGTGCACAGGATTTGCCGTAGGATGGGCGTTTCCACTTCAAAATGCTTGTCTTGTCCCCAGAGGCCACTCTCGTCTTCCACCCTGAACTTTGCAGGGACAGAGCTGCCACCTGCATTTTTATATTTCAGACACTGTGGTCCTCCTACCTCCCTTTCCCTGCCTGGAGGGGCAGAGCCGTGTACTGGAAAACATGCAGATTTGGGGGTCAGAGAGGCCTCACGTACATCCCAGCTCTGCAGCGAGGTGACTGAGTGACTCTGCTTCCCGGCTGGGAGCTGCAGAGCCCTTCCTGAGCTTAACGCTACTGAGAATTAAAACCACGAGGCCAGTTACAGCTGGCTTTTCTGTGTCATCTCACCAGCTCCCCTGCTTAGATTCGGAGGCCATTTGCCTGGACTGAGAAGGGAGTTTTTCTAAAGGATAAAATCGTTGGTCTGACTTAACCATACCCAGACCCAAAGAGCTGTGGTTTGGGAGGGAAACCCACTGCATGTATATAAGGGGCGACTCACCACTCAGCTTCAACCATGCAATTTTTCTTTTTAAAAAGAATTAATGATGTTGAAAATATTTTAGGGAAACTAGCAACAGAGGAAGAAATAGTTTGCACAGGGGGGCAGAAACAGGGCAATACATATAAAGATCTTTCCTCAAGGGCTGTATTCGACCTCTCCCAGTACGCGCTTCTTGAGAAAATCACTGCGTCTGTGAGCCGAAGACAATGAGGTTCACGGAAGGGAAGGCAGCAGCGCCCGCTAAAAATACGATGCTCGTTGCTATGGAAACTGTAGTTCACAACTGTTTCCTGAGCAGGACTGAGCTGGAATTCAAATGGGGTCTAATACTGATATCCTGATATTAATCAATATTCTTTATTAGAAATAACATCACTTTCATGTACTATAGACATGAAAATAGGAACATTTCGTTAAAATATGCTTGGCCATTTAAAAGTAGTTCTTGGTTATACAGAAATCTCCGCTTCCGTTTGGACTTGGATGAGAACAAACAAGAGAAATGGGAAATAATTATCTGTGCCAGAAAACTTGGTGGCTTCGTCTTCAGTGATAATTTACCAGGTAGAGCATGTTTTTTAGGAGCTAGGAATTAAAAGGATAAAGCAGAAGCTGCACAGAGTGTGGTCAGAGTTGAGTTTAGGTAGGAGCCCAGGCAGCTGTGCCCCGGGCTGCGGACCGGCCAGCGCGCGCAGACAGGTCAGCGGAAGAGCGGGTGCTGAGGGGTCCGGGCTCCCAGGAGGAGCACCGATGCCGTCCCTGCCGATGGGGCTGCGGTGCCCCCAGGGAGACACCGAGCCGGGCGCTTTCTGTGCTCTGGTTTTAATTCCGCCAGCACCCAGGCAGGTGGGTAGGACTGTCTCTCCGCACTGACTGGGGACCCGGGCTCAGAGGTTCAGGCTCTTTTTCAACGTCTCAGAGAGCTTCAGGCACTTGTTCAACGTTACACAGTCATTACTTGCTGAGCTGGGATCCAAAGGCTTCTCCAGTTCCCAATTCCAAAACCTGTGTGTTTTCAGGCACAGGGCATTACCCTGTTTTCTAGACAAATATTGAGGCCATTGCAGCAGAAGAATGGCCTGAGCGAAGGGCTGAAGTGTGGACGCAAAGTACCGCGCAGGCAGAGTTCCTGAATGCCACCTACCTCTGTCTACACTCTGGGTTCAGTTGAATGTGCGCAGACCCCTTGAACAGCATGGTGAGGGCTCTGGGAGATGCCGGGTGTTAAGGAGAACTTGGAGAGATTTCTGAGGCTGCGAACCTGCTTCCTGTGTCCATTACTAGGCAGTGAACCTGAATCCAGTTTTGTTTGTTTGTTTGTTTATTGTTTGTTAAAGTGTAGTTGATTTACAGTGTTGTGTTACTTTCGACTGCACAGCAGAGTGACTCAGTTACACAGATATATATTCTTTTTCAGCTCCTTTTCCATTATAGGTTATTACAAGATATTGAATATAGTTCCCTGTGCTATACAGTAGGTCCTTGTGGTTTATCTGTTTTATATTTAGTAGCATGTATCTGCTAATCCCAAACTCTTAATTTATGTCTCCTTCCCTCTCTCCGCTTTCCCTTTGGGTAACCAAGGGGAAAATTTGTTTTTTATGTCTTTGAGGCTGTTTCTGTCTTGTAATTAAGTTCATTTGTATCACTTCCTAGATTCCACATGTAAGTGATATCATATGATATTTGTCTCTGTCTGACTGGCTTCGCTTAGTATGATCATCTCTAGGTCCATCCATGTTGCTGCAAATGGCATTATTTCATTCTTTTTTATGGCTGAGTAATGAATCCAGTGTTTTTTTTTTTTAATACTTTTTTTTTTTTTTGCGGTTCGCGGGCCTCTCACCGCTGTGGCCTCTCCCGTTGCGGAGCACAGGCTCCGGACGCGCAGGCTCAGCGGCCGTGGCTCACGGGCCC
>NC_041233.1:110064282-110090086 GCF_002837175.3 Physeter macrocephalus
GCGAACCCGTGTCCCCTGCATCGGCAGGCGGACTCTCAACCACTGCGCCACCAGGGAAGCCCGAATCCAGTGTTTTTAAGGTGACAATATTTTGGTATTTGAGTGTCTGCTATGTGCAAGGCAGTGCTCTGAAGGCTTTAGAGATTTTAACTCATTTAACGCCTATAATGCCCCCTGACGCTGTGCTCAGCTCAGATGGAGACGGCGGTGAGTGAGGTACCGAGGGCAGACCCTCGTGCTGGATGGAGTAGGGCTGAGACGAGCCCTCTGGCTCCGACCTCTGCTCTCAGCCGCTCTCACCTCTCATCCTTCTAAGAGGTGGAAATGTTGGCGTTTACCTCTCTTAATTTAAAGAAGAAAAAAAGAAGTTGGTTAAAGTAAGAGGGAAAAAGACCCGGATACAACTTCCACCAAACACGTAAGTTACAGACCTGGTCCTCAATTGTGCTGTCAGTTAATTGGGTGCCCAGTTTGAGTTCAGTCTCTCTTTTAAGGTACCGTTAAATTCTGTGCCGTAGGGTCTGTTGAATCTAAGTTTAAAATGGACTCGCAGGACAAACTATTTTATGAGCTGAATGTTTCGTTAAAGCTAACTTTTCGAGAATGTGTGCAGAAGCCAGCGGATGGCACATAGGTGTCCTTCACAGCGGATGCGCTGCCATCCTCGCACAAGTGCAGAAACAGAGTGGGAGCTCTTCATCCACAGAAGGGAAGAGGGAGGAGACCTGTTAGCTGGAAGGTGTGCATGTGCTGTGAGAATCATTTAAGAGCAAAAGGCGGAAGTTTGCAGAAATTAAGAGAGACGGTGGGCTGTTCCGATAGGAAGTTGGCTGACCTGCCACTAGCTCAGCCTGAGAGCGTGTTTCTTCTGTACTGAAGTGGGTCGTGGGTGCAGCTCGGAGCTCCACGCCCCCGTCACCCCAGCAGGAGGGAGGGCGGTGTTGCTAGAAACCAGCTTCTGTAGATGAGGTACCAGGCGCCTCTTGACTTACAATGACCGGTAGCTCTTTTTATGTTTATCCCTGAGGAATTCATCGGTATGTGCAGTACTATTTTATAACACAGATTCTGATAACTGTTCATTTAATCACACATTTTAAAGTGCTACTTTTATGCCCAGATTGGAGGAGTAACTTCTGAAATAGCTTTTAGAAAACGAAGCCAATGTAGAAGAACCTACGTCTACACGATAACCTTCCCCCCACTGGGATTTTCTAGCCAAATCGTTGGTGCTTATGCAGAAAAATGAAATAGTCAGTGGTTACAATTCAAGTATGTAAAAGCCACTGAAAGGAAAATTTTATATTAGAAATGTAATCTGAGGATAAAAATCAAGCTCAAAGAAACACAATTTTGAGGAAGTAATGTTTAAATGAAGAGGTTATTAGTATAATTGATGTGCAGCATTTATTTAGTGCTAATCTCTTCATTAAAATGCATTCCAAGTTGTCATAGATTCTAGAGATTTAATTATGGACATACCATTTATCATTGTACTATAAGACTACATAAAATGATACCTTACTTATATCTGGGCTTGTTAAATAACACAAGTGTCTTCAGCCTCTCATTTCAGTAAGTGTCACTGTTGTCATTGAAATTTGTTTTCCAAGTTTATAACATAGAGTGAAAGTGGGCTTTACTAATCAGCCAGTTCCTATGGGGACTGTCCAGGTGCCAAATGAGGACTTTCTTAAACTGGAGATGCAGAGTGACATGTGACTTTTCCTCATCGGGACCAAAGACATGTCTTATCAGTACTTAGATCCCGCAGGCTATTGACCCGTTCAGCCATTCTGACTGTACCTCTCACCCAGCATCTAGTCATTTTTACCACATAGATATGCTTAAGCCTTTTTCCATAAATAATAGTTTTGAGAGTAAACACATACATCGGTGAAGGTTACTCTTCTAATTGTGATTTCCATTAACTTCATTGATCATTCGCTTAATATTTTGTCTTTGCTAGACAACCGTTAATTACACTGTCATCTTAGTACTACAGATAATACTGGGCAGCTCGAATATACACTTTTAAAATATCATTTTTTCATGTTGCAAAAGTAATTCATAATCATTATAGAAGGTTTAGGTAACACAGAGGAACATCAAAAGATACAGTCCTTCCCCCCAAAGATGATCCGGATGAACGTTTGGATATTTATATTTCCACCCCACCCTCCCTTCCTTCCGCACGTAGTTAATTATAGTATCAAACATCATTCTTTATTTCTACCCTTTTCACTTTATGTTCTAGGGGTATTTTTTCAAATCACTGAGTCTTTTTCTGCGACATCGAGGTGGCATGACTAAATGTTCAGGGTCACGTTACTTAGAAGCGGAACAGATTAAAAAATAAAAACCTATCTTGATTTTTTAAATTGCAATCTTAGCTCTATAACAAAACAAATAGAGCTGTGGCTTAAGCGTCATAGTCGAAATACTTCTGACGGTTGTGTGAGCTTTTCCCACGTTCCTGATCTTCCTGACCAGGCTGAATTCGTGGTGGAGAAAAGCATGACCCCCTGCCCTCCCCCTACCCTACCCCACAGGTTGTTCGGGATCCGTGTAATCTACAACAACGTGCCGGTGTACTGGACCAAGCCCGGAGAAATGGGCGCTCAATTTTACACTCAATTTTTAACTACTAGCAGTACTAGTAAATCCTCCGATTATTATCTAAAAGGGAATTTGTGGGGGGTTTCCCGTTGCTGGAAATATTTCCACATTTAACGCCTTCCCTAATCGGTTCTGTTTGACATCTTTCCTCTGGCACCATTTCTATGGTGGAACTTTGTATCCCTTCTTGGATTAAAAAGACAGACCCCTCATGGAACATTCTGAGGAGTCCTCCATATCATCACCGGGTCTCTTCTTCTCATTTCTCAGGCTTATAATCCCATAATTTAATGACAGTTTCATTAACTACGGTCTCTTCTCAGATGCTTTACTCCCAACTGGCCTTCGGACTCTTTTCATAATCACACCACCAGCAGTTGGGACTTATACACCCAAATAAATGCCACAGCCCAAAGAAAATATGACTAAATAAACCTAAATGCATAAACTTCAGAGCAACCGTCTTGGAAACATTGATTTTTTTTTTTTTTTTTTTTTTTTGCTATTCTTCTTAAACCTATTTTTCACGTGGAGATTCATCTTTCTCATTTACCCTCACCTTTTCATCACTGCCTTTGAAAACCAGTGCGTTGAATTGATAACCCTGATAAAGTATTGGAAAGTTGGCGAAGATGTACTGGAGAGAGTATTGGAAAGATGGCAAGCCTGGGCTCCAGTCTTGACCCTGACTCTTGACTGTATGTCACCTTGTGTACTTTTCAATGCCCCCTGAGCGTCAACTACACGTCAAACATTATGGTGGGTCTGGGTGTTCAGAGATCATCAGGACAGGGGCTGTGCCCCGGTGAAGTTCATATTCTCGTTCGGAAGCCGATACCCATCCTGAAAACGGTGCAAGCGTGAGGCTTAGCATAGTCAGGGAACCAAACCCCCTGGGCAGGGGGGCTCTGTCTGCCATCCTGGCGTGACTGTCATTACTGCCCTCTTTCCCTCTCGAGATCGCCCAGGATGGGAGACTCGGGTCCGTGGTCACCCTGACCCTGCAGCACAGTTCTCAGTCCAGCCTGAGCCTTGGCGTCACCTGGGGAGTCTTCACACCTGCCCGAGTGCTGTCCTCACCCAGGGATGCCCGTGCACTTGTCTGAGACAGGTCGGGCCAGAGAGGGTGTCCCAGGCCCCCGGGTGACGCTGATGTGACTCAGGACGGAGGGCTGAGGCAGGCCCGTCTGCCGGGCGGGAGCAGACCCAGGAAGTCTTCCCAGGCTGACCAGAAGCTGCCCTTCCAGGGGGACTCGAGATGGACAAAGCTGCTGTGGGGTCAGCATCAGGAAGGACGGGCCGGGGAGGCGGCCAGGGAAGGCGCGCCTCTGCCTCAGCCTGGATGAGTCCCTGAGCTCCGGGGGCACCGAGAGTCTGCGGTCTCTTGAGCTCCCAGGACCGCGGGCTGTGGTCCCAGAGCCACACTTAGAAATGGGGCACCAGACGTGCCGCCAGGACTAGGCTCCCGCCCACTCTGAAGGATGGATCTTAGGGAAGGACGCTGAACCCCGAGTCCTAGGAAGACTCACGGGAAGAAGGCCTCGTTCCAGAAGCGAGCATCTCGGAGCACGGCTGTCAGGGGCGGGGGCCCGTGCTAAGTCGGGGACCCGTGGGGCGGTCATTTCTCCCCTTGGTGTTGACAGAGGCCACCTGGGGGGCCCTTTCCCGCACCCCTCCCCCTCACAGCCCCATTTCCCTTCCAGACTTGATCTTTCCTCCCCATGTGCTCTCCCCTGTAATTAGTTGACATTGCAGTTCTAAATAATGGATGTGCCAACTATTCTGGGGTGACAGAAATGCTACAGAATGAAGTTCTGTGAGGATGCCAGCTGTCACCGCAGCCGAGGGGCAAAGGAAAAATTCTCCTCATCTGACGTTTACGTCGCTTTTTGCTCAAAAGCCTGAGAGGCAGAAAAATGCTATTTGGGCAAATATTTAGGAGAGAGAGAGAGAGAGTTAGAGAGAAGTAGTAAAGTACAAACAATAATTCCTTTTTATTTTAAAAGAAGCGCTGTAATAAGCAGTCCTTTAAAAACTGCTTATTGACCATGTTCTCGTGATTTTTAAGTCAAAGCGCTGATGTATTTATAGAATTACTTTCTCTGTTTGAAAACTCATCACACCTTCAAATTGTAAACTTGCAAGTCCCAGTCCTCGTGAATTCCAGACCATTTACTTCTCGTTGGTTTCCACGGCAGTTTTTAAAATTGCGTGAGTAACACGGGTCCTATTTAGTATAAAAAAGAAGGAACCTCACACAGACCCCGTCAGCCTTCCGGTCAGTGCTGTGCTTTGTCGCCATCTCGACCTTCGCGCACACGCGCAGGTCAGCGTTCCGTGCGGTGTCATCATTTAGTCGGTGAACATACGCCGGTTTCCACGTCGCTGTGACCTGAATGCACAGCACTCACTGAACATCCCATACATATTCATAGATGACGGAGGTGCATTCTTTCATTTAATGTTTTCAGTCACCCAGCAAGGTACCTGTGATGACGGTCACTGTTTTATATGCAAAGAAGCCGGAGCCCAGTGAGGTGACTCTTCGAGGCTGGGGAGCCGTGCAGGGATGACCCCCGTTGCAGCTCACGTCCACCCAAAGGTCACGCGCGGCCTAAGCCTCTTCTACCCCTGCAGCTGCCCCCCCAGGACACTGTACCGGGTCGGGGGTGTTGGGAAAGTTGGCTGAAATATGAAGGGTCAGAAGGTGTGGTGGTTCAGTCTGAGGAGCTCCTGTGCAGACAGCTGAGTGGTCGCCAGGGGGCTCACCTCTTGGTCCCCTCTCCCGCTCCCAAGGTCATTCGGTGCCCCTGGCCGTGGACGTCGGCGTGGTCCTGGTGCTGCCCTCCCTCCGCCACAGACGGCTCTTCCTTCCCCGAGCAGGCAGGGACGGTCAAAGCCCAGCCAACCTGCACAGCCAGCATCTGCCGTTGGCTCTGACCTTCGCCCCCAGCCTCACGCACACGCACGCACACACGTGTGCACACGCACACGGTGACGTCAGGAAGGGAGGACCTAGGGCTTTTCCCTGTGTGGTTTGAAGCCTGGAATCGTTTCAGAGGTTAGAGAACGTTTCATTTCCTCGGAGGAATTGTGACATAGGGACGAGGTACAGCGCTCATTGTTCATTCGGATTTAGGCGAACAAAGCCAGTGATGTTCTCTCCTCTTACGTTAAGTGATGCCAACTCGTGCCAGTCCATCACACGCAAACAGGAAGGACTTGACCTCCGCGGAATCAAAATTATTCATTTGCAGGACCCAAGAACGAGCAGATCATCTTTTTTTCCTCTGACATCAGAAATAAGAGAGTTAAGCTGGGATCTCATTGACTCAGCAGTGCAGGCGGCTGTGTATCCAGGAAGCATGGACGACCGCAAACTCTCCCCGTAGCCTCTGTTCAGATCCAGCCCCGGAGCCCCGCCGCCTGCCTGACTCTCAGGGCAGATCTGAGTTTGACCCTCTCCCATCACTCAGCACCTGGGGGATTGGTGACCATTTCGTAACCTTCTCAGTCCTAAATTCAGTGAAACAGGAATAAGAGTAGGCGCCAACTCGTATGATCCCTTTGAGGGTTAAATGGGATAAAATGCACGCACTTCACTCAGCATCTGGCACATAACAAAACTTTAACATATGGCACGTGTCCTTCTGAGGCCTGGATCATTCTTGTCGGAGGAGAAGATATCGAAACATGATTTTGTATAAAAGTTTGAGCCCTTGCTAGATTAGGTTTTTCTGGATTAGTAATGCTGAGACTATCTTAATCCTAGTCAAGGAGAAAATCAAGATTTGGGCGTCAATCCGAAACGGCGCCCCACCCCACGTGCAAGTCAGGGACGCCCACCCAGAGAGACTCCTCACCCTGGCCCCCTCTGTGGCAGCGCAGCCCCCGACCCCGTCGTCAGATGCCTGCGCTGGAATGCGGGCTGCGTGATTTGGGAGAGTATCACTAACCCACACGTCTGTACCAGCCTCATTCATCGTCACCGAGAAGACAGACAGCTGAAACCACTGCAACCTTGACGTTGGTGCTGTTGAGAGGATCTGAGGTACGCGCCCCTGTTCTGGGCCCACGCAAAGGCTCCAGCCCACGCCTGCCAGGGAGACACAGGCACGGCCGTGCCCTGGGAGGGGGGGGCGGTCACTGCGCTGCAGGGTGCCAAAGCCCTCGCCGCACAAGCCCCCTGCTCCCAGCCGAGCCGGGCTGCCCCGGGGCCGGGAAGCACCCGCGGGCAGGGCGGGAGCCTTGCGGCAGCCAGCTGGGCACCTTCCTGGCTCCGAGGGAGCGCAGCCCGTGAGTTACTGACACTTCCTGAGCCTCAGGCTCTCATCTGTCACCCGTGGGAGTTGGGGGCGCGGCTCGGACGAGCCTCCACGAAAGAGAGGCTTCCTTTCTGTCATCTCTGTTGTGACTCACCCGGCAACACGCAGCGTCTGGGATCAGTTTCCCTGCTGTGGACCCCGCATCTGGAGCATCGAGAGAGGGTGAGACACAGTCGCGTGCTCACGGATCCGCAGCCGGCGACAATGCCTTCATGATCGGCTCTCGGCATCTGGCCGTGGCTTGATGGCTGTGGATCACCCGGGAGACTTGTAAGCCGTGGATGCCGATTCCGTGGTGGGGCTGAGATCACACGCCCTAACGCACTCCGCTGCGTGCCACTGTGGCTGGTCCAGACTGTACTGGGCCTCGCCCAGGTCCCTGGTCCCCTCTTTTCATCACAGTGGAAACTGACGGAAATCAGGAATCGTAACCGTGGAGCACACAGGCCTCAGCGAGTGAGAACACCGAGGAAATAGCCAGAAGCACAAGAGGAAGGGACCCAAGACAAAGGAGGGAAGCATCCGTGGGGCAGGGCGGAGCGTTCGCTCGAGCCATTGGTGACTGTCCACGTGCCACGTGGTGGTGGTGGCGGGTCACCCTCTGGGGCAGGGACAGGGGAACCAGAGCTGGGTGTGATTTAGGGGCAGGAGCCTTTGCCATTGGTGCTGTGTCTCTGCACGTGTGGGAGCAGAAGAGGTTCAGCCAGGGGCACGGTTGAGACGAGGATGAATTCGGGTTGGCGCTCTGCCGGGTTCTCACAGCCTCTTAGCATCTTTAAGTCACAGTGAGCTTGAGTCCGGTATTCTTTTTTTTTTTTTTTTAACATCTTCATTGGAGTATAATTGCTTTACGATGGTGTGTTAGTTTCTGCTTTACAACAAAGTGAATCAGCTATACATATACATTTGTTCCCATATCTCTTCCCTCTTGCGTCTCCCTCCCTATCCCACCCCCCTAGGTGGTCACAGAGCACCGAGCTGATCTCCCTGTGCTATGCGGCTGCTTCCCACTAGCTATGTATTCTACGTTTGGTAGTGTATATATGTCCCTGCCACTCTCTCACTTCGTCCCAGCTTATGTAACACTGATAGTATTAGCTGTCATGTGTCATTAGTCTCCTTTAATTTGGAAAAATTCCTCAGTCTCTTTGTCTTTCATAATCTTAGCATTTTTTTTAGATTCCATATATATGTGTTAGCATAGGTATTTGTTTTTCTCCTTCTGACTTCACTCTGTATGACAGTCTCTAGGTCCATCCACCTCACTACAAATAACTCACTTTCATTTCTTTTTATGGCTGAGTAATATTCCATTGTATGTATGTGCCTCATCTTCTTTATCCATTCATCTGCTGATGGACACTTAGGTTGCTTCCATGTCCTGGCTGTTGTAAATAGAGCTGCAATGAACATTGTGGTACATGACTCTTTTTGAATGATGGTTTTCTCAGGGTATATGCCCAGTAGTGGGATTGCGGGGTCGTATGGTAGTTCTATTTGTAGTTTTTTAAGGAACCTCCATACTGTTCTCCATAGGAGTCCGGTATTCTTGCTGCCGTTTTACAGAGAAGGAAAGTGAGGCTTAGCCGGGCTGAGGCATTTATTCAGTTCAGACACCCAGGAGGTGGAAAGGCCATTGCCGAATGGACTCCAGCCCTTCCTCGCCAGCCCGCCTCCTGCCCCAGCACTGGAGCCGTACAGCCCCGCAGAGCCTCAGTCCATCTCCTCAAGTCGCCGTCGGGCAAAGCTGCAGCCAAGACGCTCGCCAGGCCATCCTGCCCAGGTGCCCCTGTCCCGGTCACCACGAGGGTCCAGGAAAAGGCGCGGCCTGCACGTAGCAGGTGACATCACCAGGCAGAGGAGCTTATCAGACACAGGACAAGGCGTGGACATTGAGTGTGTGATAGACCCACCAGCCCCAGGGGGGAGAAGAGAACGAGGCCCGGTTCCTGATCCCCCAGGTGTGCAGACACGGGGAGGGACCACACTCTCACACGGTGGGACGCGGGCCAGGGCCTGGGGGCCAGGGTCTCCAACCCCCGGTCGGAGGGGCTGAAGCCGGGAACACGGGAGAGGACAGTGGAGAAGTTGGGGGCAGACAGACCCAGCTGGAAGGCACTTTCTGCAGATTGCAGGCTGGGAAGCAGAGCTACAAATCCCAGCTGGGATCGGTGGTTCTCGAGTGTGGCCCATGGACCAGCACCTCCGGTATCACCTGGGCCCTGCTCCACGTGACCGGATCAGACCGTACGAAGCTGGAGAACCGCTGTTTTGGCACCAGGGGGATGTATTATCCACGGATGCAGACTGTACACACCTCGGATTGTGGAGATTCAAAGTCTGCCAGGCGTTGTGCTTGGGTTGAGGTCACAGAGTTGAATGAGGCACAAGGAACCCACCGTTTAGAGGAGAGACAAGTTACAACGACATACGTGCAGCATTGGAAGTAGGTCGAGAGTACAGAGGGACACAAACGGGAGGAAAAGTCTCCACGGAGGATACGGCCCTCAAGCTGCATCTCTAAGGAAGGAGAGATGAGCTCAGGTGTTTGCAGTGAGGACATTCCAGGGGTGGGATGGGATGGGGTGTCCTGCTGAGCTCAGGGAACCGGGACTGGAGCTCAGACACCTGATAGGTCAGCACCCCTGGAGAGATGACGTGGGTACCAGCTGTGTGTGAGACGGTCTTCTTGCTCCATCACAGTTATCTCTGAGCACGAAAGAGCGCCATCTCTCTTGGGTTTCCTATAGACATCTCCGAGAGCAACACAGGCCATAATGAAATGTACTTTTCTAACTAGGTTATTGTCAGGGTCAATCTAATTCCTTTGTAACACGAATGACAAAATGGAGTGTATGCCAGGGTGTGTGTGTGTGTGTGTGTGTGTGTGTGTGTGTGTGTGGTGTGTGTGTGTGTGTGAGAGAGAGAGAGAGAGAGAGTGCTTTGACAGTCATTATGTATTCTGAACGAAAGGCCCAGAAATTAAGTGGATTATTCTGGAGTGCAGTCATTTGCAAACTGAATTTGGTGACATCTTACAAAACATCTCTTGGGGTCCCTTGAAAGAAGCCGCACATTTAATCTGTGCCCGTGGCACCCTGTTGACCCAGGCTAACACTGTATCTGGGCCTGAGAAGGAACAGAGAGCTTTCTCAGAGCCCCAAAGTTTCGAAACCACCATCTTACCGTGTAATCAGCATGTGTAAGGGTCAGTGAGGCCATGGCAATGAAAATGAGCTGTCATCAATAATTCTCATTAGAATGCGGGATTGCATTTTAGCAAAGTGTGTTTGGAATAATAACCAGCTTGCGGGCATTTCAACATACTCCAAAAATGTAAAGCATCAGGCTGGGAGTATAAAGAAAAATGTTTTAAACTCCTCTCATTAGTTCACTTTGATTTCCGTCTCCATAGAAACTGGATGTTCGGATGCATTAAGATATTTTTGTCTTTGGAGTTTTTGTGTGTCTTGGAATTTGGACACGTGCGCAGACAAAAAGCCAGATGCAGCGAACAGGGTGTGAGGCGCCGATAGAAAAGGCTCACGTCGGTGGTGGGATTCGTCCAAAAAACGGGGCACAGGTGGCTGCTGTTGAAAGGTTGACTCTGGGGAAATACAAAATCACGAAACTTCCCAACAACCAGAGCGCGGACGCTGGCCGGGGAGAGGACGGGGTCTTCTCACAAGCCAGCTGTCAATGCCGGTGACAAGCGTGTGAGCAAAGAGACTCCATGGCAACCTGGCCTTCTGGTTTCCCCAGCGGCCTGGCTCTTCAGAGCACAGTTTCCCCGCCGCCAGCAGCATCCAGCCTGGGCTGAGTGAGCTTTCCTTCCCCTGTAGAATTTTGATTTTTTAGACTATACTGAAACCTCTCATCCTTAAGTGTATTTGAAGGCAGGGGCTTTGCTGGCTGTGAAATGAACCAAACAGCCACGAGCCTGCGTTGTAGTGGGTGGTAGGGATTTGCTGAGGTGAGTGTTTATTTCAAGGGAAACAGATTTTTCTCAAATAAAATGCCTACACATTTCTGAGCTGCATTGCAGGGGGTGAAAAGGAAACAGTGAAGCATTTCCAGATACGCGATGTGCCGCTTTTATTTCACGGCTCCCCTAACCTGTGCTCCGGTTGGGACTTGAGGCGTCTTCTCTCCTCTGGGTCCAGTTAGGAGTCTGGAGAAGGTAGGGTGGAAAAGCAGTGGGAAAAGCCCCGGGGAGTCGGAGGCCGAGTCCGGCTTGGCTCGAGCCCTGAGCACCCTTGGTGCGTGTGCCCTCAGCTGCCCATGGCACAGAGGGCACGGGGCCTCTAGACCGTCCAGCCCAGCCCCGCTGTCCAGGGAAGCCGCGTCCTCCTCACCGAGCTCGAGCTGCACCAGGACATCAGGAGCGTCGCTGGCTCCCAGCCTCCCTGGAGCTCCTGGTCCGGCACGTCTGCCCACCCATCGCGTTCACCGCAGCCATCGCGTCCAGCACTGCCGCCGACCTGGGGCCCAGCATCCCGCAAGGAGGGCTCTGGACGGGCCTTGAGGTGCAGCCTGGCGTGTCCAAGGACACACGTCTCCCCGGATCCTCTGGTCTTCAAGTCAGGAGGGACGCTGCCCAGGGCCTGTCTGAAGCCGGCAGAGTTCCTGGTGGCGACTCCAGGGAGAGCTGGGGTCCCACCTCGCTTCCTGGCCACCAGCCCCGTCAGAATCGGACGGGTCCTCTGCGTCCTGGGGGGACTGGCTTCAGGGATCTGGAGGCCAGAGTGGGGGAGCTGAGGGTGCCCACAGAGTTGCCGGCTTCAGGCCCAGCACTCAGACGGCCGCCTCCCGACCCCGCGGGGGCAGACGTGCCGCAGAGAGAGAGCCAAGGGCACCCCCCGGTCCACACGGGGCCCTAGCCCGTCCACGTCTGTCGAGACTCCAGACTGGGGAAGAGCTGGGATCCAGGTGTGGACGGAGCGACCCCCATGGCCCTTGTCCTGCTTCCACGTCACCCGGCTTGGGGGCGAAGGAGGCGTCGGGGCTGCTGCAGTGCCCTGCAGTCCCTTCTCCCGAGGCAGAGCTGCTCTCCCTCCTTCTTCCCTGGGCTCTGCTGAGCGGCTGAAGTCCTCTCCTCTTTGACCAGCCCCGCCCCCTCCTTCTCAGGGCCTCCCCAGGCCTCCCACGCCCCCTAGAGGCCCAGAAACCCATTTTTTTCTGGGATGACATCGTCACCTCCTCAGGGAAGCACTTAGACCCGCAGCCTAAGCTGAGCCTCGTTGCTTAGTGTGCAGAACACAGCGCGCCCTCCCTTTAGTAAAGCTCATCTTACGAGTCCTTTCTCGTTCAGCGTAGGTGCCCCGGCCAACCTGAGCGCCAGGAGGGCAGTAGCCGGCGTGTCCTTCCTTCCCGGCGTGTCGTTCCCGGTGTGGCTGAGACCATGTATGTGGTTGGGAGCTTCCGTTGGGGACCCACAGCACATGCCACTGGAAAAGATCCAACTCGCCTTGTTGACTTTTAACCCAGCATTAACCCATTGCTTTGATTCTGAGGAACCCCTGCTGCCCGACCTGTAGGTTTTTCCGGTGGTTTCCGTAGATTAAGCTCCTGCTACCATCTTGCACTTCATGTGGAAGCGACCTCCTCGATGGTTTTGGAGCAGGCTCTTTCCTGAGAATGCTGCAGGTTCTGCAGTATTTTGCAAATACGAAGCTTCGCCTCTCCTTGCAGAAGCCCCGTGTGCAAGGCACACTGCTTACCCTGAGGATGCGTCTCGTAATCACAGACGGCGTTGCAGGTTTGAAAGAAACATTTCCATACGCCGGCCTCCTCCTTCTTCCAAGCTGCCAATGCCGCTCTTCCTCATTTTGCCCTTTTAAATATGACTGAAATTCTGTCAGTCTCGCTAAATGAATAACACAGTGTGGGTGTTACAGCAGTGTTTTCAAGACAATCACATAGCTGTTCAAAATTGACGGGTGCCTCTTCTGTTGCTTTCAAATAAGGAACTCTTGGGATTGTGAAAACGTAGTCTCGGAAGTGGCCAATTTAATAGTAAAAATTGGTTTTAAAAAATTTCGATGAGAAGGATCACCTTTCTGCAGCAATCTAAGCTTTTTAATTTAAAAAAAAAGAGTGCTGCCAAAGAAACACAAGCTGCATTTATTAAAAAATAAAATGAGACAGATTGTTGATGAGTCGTCTAGAATTTATGCTTGATAGTTGCCAAATAGCGATTTCTCTGAAAGAGAACTTCAGCAGTCAATCCAAGGAGCCTGGGAGGTACGACAGTCTCTGTGCTCCGGCCTGAGCCAGCGTGTCGGAGCTCCAAGCTGCCTCCACCCCCAGGCCTGCAGACAGCCGGCTTTACAGGACCCACTGTCTTTGTTCCCTCTGGGCCTCGGGAGACTTGGTGAAAGACTCCCATCGCAGTGGAGTGATAGGATTTTTAAGGGCATCCTATCTTCCAGCAGATTAAATATGTTAACTCGGGCATTTTTGTGTATTCTTTTTCATCCCATTTTATTCATCTTGCTTATTTACATTTTTAAAAGGTCTAAACCCAAAGGATTGTTCTCAAGTTATAGTCACAATCCATACAAATGGTCCTCAGTTGGCCACCATGGAAGTAGCTGCAGAGAGAAAACCAGCGGTTAGATCTCTTCCTTGTTCTTGTTCTAAGTGCTGTTCTGAGTTCTTGTGCGGGCCGTGCACAGCAGAAGAGAAAAAATGTAATGAGAAACGTATTCCAGCCTGTTAGTCTATACCCTGTCTCCTAGAAACATAGGTTTATCTCCTTAATTAGTAGCTTTAAGATCCATTTCGAATACTAATAGGACAAGCTGATGGCACCAAATGAAGTCTTCAATTCTGATAAGACAGATGGATCCTTGCCAGTATAGTTCCAACCAGCTTCATTTTGAGACAGACCGAGATCTGATATTTACTGAAAATCACGTCTTCCTTGCAGGTGCTTTCTCTGCACTTGCGGCTACCAGCCACGTTTCTCTTTTGCTAACGCAAAGTTCAGCTTCCTTGGTGAAGAGCCAAGGACCGCAGCCCTGTCCCCAGCACCTCACCCCTTCCTCCTGAGAGACTGCTCTTCCTCCAAGTGTGTCTTCATGAGAGCAAGACAGGACTGCTGCCACAGACCACACACTCTTGGTCATTTTCCTCATTAATCCCGTACTGGAGGGAGTGCATGTTTCTCTGGCTCGTGAAATTGATGCAGATGAGTGATAAAAGTGACCACTCCTGTCAACGTGTCTGTTCTCTGGTCTTCACAAGACTTACGTGTTCTTCCTCCAGTGTGTTTGGAAATATACAGTTTTAAAAAAATTTTCTAGTAGTTTAGTCATGTGGTTGGTTTAGGGTTCTGAGTAACTGAGCCTTTTCCCTCAGTCAGGATAAAAACGTACTACCTTTTCCGATTTCAGGTGGAAGTTATTCTAATATGTATTATTCCTCTCCTTTTGGTCTGTTGAACAAGATGAGATGACTGACACTTCACTGACTTTGACCTTTCGGAATCGCAGGTCCTGTGGTTTAACCTCATATTTAGACGCGGGGTGTTGGTGTTGGTTGTGGATGATGGCTCGGCTTCTGGGAGTTAATGAAACCCTAACAGTTTCTGCAAAATGCTGTGTAGATGTGTCTGTACTTTTTACCAGCCTGAAGCAATCCCCGACTCTCCCATGAATGTCCCCGACCGTCTTGAGGTCCAGCCAGGGCTGGACGTGGCAGGTGAATTTCCGGCGAAAGCGTTGTGTCTCAGCTTTAGCGACTCGGCGGTGATGGGCGGGCTTGGCCAGAGGACTCGGAGGGTTTGCTCAGCACCCTGAGGTGCAAAGGGCTTTTCCTGTCAGGGAGACTGGGGCAGGCCCTGGGACATCCCTGGGTGTCCTGGCCAATCTTCCACTTGCTTCCCAGATGGGAAGGGGCACCGGGCTGGAGAGGCACCCAGCCGTCCTGATCCAGCCACGTGAGGGCTCACAGCTCTCCTCCGAGCCCTGTGATTTTCTCTGGCTGTGTCGAGGGCTGTCGCCGGTCACAAATCCTGTACCTGTTTTGAAGGCTTGGTGCCCTCGTCATGGTCAGCTTTGCATCTGGGGGTCCCTGAAGGGGCTTCATTCTGAGAGGGCGTGTTTGTCACTGTCGGGGAAACTCGAAGTGAGCTTGGATTCATTTCTGCCTCAAATGAGCTGCATGCCAAGCATGGATTATGTGTAAAAATTGATTGATGGGGTGAACACATGAGATCCGAGCAGACCTACCCCAGGGACAGAGCCTAGCAGCTTCATTTGGAGCCTGTCTTGGGGCTTTAAGTCGTATTGTTTCCTTCGTGGGGGCAGACAGTGCTGAGAAGGTTCGCTGCCTTCAGACCCGTTGGCATTTAATGGAATGAAGTGAGTAACAAGATCCTGTCCTGCTATTGACACAATGACTCTCATAGTAGCCAGACAGCAGGAAACGTGTGTGATGCCACCAGGAACCTTCTAACACGTTCCCTGAAACGGCTCCTAGATTCCGGGCATCTGTCCCCAGTAATTTTTCCTTTGAAACATGGAGTTACATAGGCTTAAGAATTGAGTCTGTCAGGTTAAAATTATTTTCTATTTAAGACCACTCACCCAAACACACCGTAGCTGTTAGCCCTGTATGCAAGCAGCTTAGTATTGAACTTGTGTCTTGTAACTAATTGTTTTGATTAGCTGTGAAGGAACAAATATCAATGGAGCTTTTAATCGTTTTAATTTTTTAAAACTGTTTAAACAAATATTTATCCAGACACTAGCTAGGCCTTTTTCATCTTCTTTCACATTGTCCTAATAACAACACCTGAGGATTAACATCGTATTCGGATGATGAGAAAATAAACTCCTGCAAAGCGAAGTGACATCCCCAGGTTGGAGTTAGGAGGTCCTCTTTCTGCAACTTCCCCTGCAAGACAACGGGGGGGTCACGTCAAAAGCACCACGACTGACACTCATCCCCTCGTGGCTTTCATGCCCTGGTTTTAGTTGGAGGAATGCTGGATTTGATCGCTTTCTATAGACAGATAGGGAGATGCCGTAGATAACGCCGGTGCATTTTTCTTTACGTTTTTGGATTTTGGATTAGGGCAGTATTTCCTCAACCTTAAAGAGACAAAATCTCATAATCCACTTTGTGGTACAATCTCTTTAGAGAACTTGAGATGGAATCAAGATTAAAGAATTATTATTAGTTTTTAAATCAGGGAATATACTTTGTGGATGAAGAAAGACTCCAGTATCCCACGTAGAAACTATTCATCCGTTCATCTGTGTCACCAGTGCATTTTCTTATTCAATATAATTTCCACCCAAAAGTCTGGACTGATAGGGATTCAGGAAACACACTCTCTATGGAACATAAACAACAAGCTAAATTTTGAAATTGGAATTCCCAGGCTAGGTTTCCCACCTCCATAACCAAGGAGTCGGTGAGCTTGGTGAAATGACAGATTCCGGTGAAGGACGAGAAAGAAGGGAGACCAGCCGGGTTCGTGTTGAAAAGGACACAGTTTTCACTGGATTGTGGTTGTATCAGGCAGATACAAATTAATTTAATTCCTCTGCTGCTATAACTCAGCCTTCAGGACTTGGGCTAAACATCCTGGGTTGCTTGGCAACAGGTACCCGTGGGAGGGTGCGGGAGCCGGGACTGAGCAAGTCCCAGGGCCGGCGAGGGAGATGCACCCACTGGGCTACTTTCTGAGAAGCATTATCTCCCAGAAACACACCAGGCGCCCAGCCCAGGGCACAGCGCCACGTGATTTATCGGAGCCATTTGATTTTCAAAGGGTTGATTCCAGAAGAAAGTGCGACTTCCCAGCAAACGACTGAAACAAGTGCCACTCCTCCTCTCATCACATGAGAAATTTTAAGCAACACTAAAAATCATTCGCGCCATTGACTAAAGGAGAGCCCCCGACACGTGCTGGTTCTTCGCTAACCATGACGCCTAGTGCAGAACCGCTGTGTCGTGTGTCTTGTAAAACATACGTAAGCAACTGAATGAGATAAAAACACTTGCGAAGAGAAGTTCTCCAACGTCCTGATGGATGGACCGCGGTCCCGGGAGTCCTTCTGGAGCCCGCGGTGCTGGTTCCCGTCCAGTCAGAGCGAAGGGATAGTCTCACGGGAGGCTCTTACTTAGTTTACTGATGCTTATGCCCAGTGACCCACTGGGTGGTGCAGGCGTCACACCGAGGGGGGAACGAGAACCCCAGATAGCTCTGATCCTGGAACTGGCCCGGTGAGGCACGACACCGGGGAGACCCAAGTCTCAACCCAAGTCCTGCTGGCGTTTCTCAGCAAGCGTCCTTGTAGATCGATTCGCTGACCGGGTTCTGGCAAAGCTGGACAGCCGGCCCCTCCTCCCCGCTCCTGCCCCAGGTCCACATCCCCTGCACCCCCGTGGCCTCCCCACCCCGGTCTGTGCCGGAGAGCCCAGTTCAGCGGCCCCTCCTCTGGGGCGCCCCTCGGGAGCTCCAGACAGAGGGGGGCCTCCTTCTACTGACTTGTTCACGGTCGCCCTGGCGCACCGGTGTGGCTCCTCGCCAGACCACGTCCCGGGCAGGGGTCGGGCCCCCGCCCGCCGCGCAGAGCCCGGCAGGGCAAGTGTGTGAAAGGACGGGAGTGTGTGAGCGCCCGGGTCTGGCCCTCCTGGTAGCCAAGGAGAGCGCAGCGTGGCTGCTGTCTGCCGCCGGCGAGACCCAGCGGGCAGGAAAGCCTCCCCGGCTCTCAGACCGTGTCCTGCAGGGCCCGGGGATTCCACGCTGCCTGGCAGGGTGACGCAGTGCCGGGGCTCTGAGACCCCAGATCCACTTCAGTCAGAAGGCCACCACGTTCACGTGTCTCAACCTACAAGTTGATTTGACCAAAAAAAAAAAAAAAAAAAAAAATTCTGCCGCCAGAAGTTTTTGACAATTGTCCCCCAGCAGAGGGATGCTAATTTTCCCAGTCCCCCCTCCCAAGGGAGCGTCTCTGCACAGCCGGATAGCGGGGGCTTTGATTTGCATCTTGACCCCTCGATGGAGCCGCCTTCAGAAATAGTTTGCCCAGGACGTAGACCCTGGGTCAGAAGGGCGGGTAAATCCAGGCTGGTCCCATGTTTCTCTAGGAATTTCGGTGGTTCTGAGAATCACCAGGTCTGTTCGGATGGATTGTAGGCCTTTGGCGTCCAGTCCCACCAGGTCAGGGTCCTGGTGTGCTGTCCGCCCTGGAAAGGAGCTCGGGGGCCAGTGCCCTCCTGGCCAGATTTGTGTCCTGGGGCGGCCGCAACAGATGACCACAAGCTGGGGCCTTAAACAGCAGAACTTGTTCTCTCACGGTCGGGGAGCTACAAGTCCAGAGTCACCGCCTGGGCACGGCCGTGCCCCCTCCGAAGGCTCCGGGGGAGGCTCCTGCCCTTCCTCTTCCTGCTCTGGCTGTTTGCCCGTGACCTTCAGCCGTGCTCCAATCTCTGCCTCTGTGACCATGCGGCCTTCTTCCTGTGTCTCTGCCCAAAGCCCCGTCTCCTCAAAGGGTCAGCAGGCACTGGACTTAGGGCCCACCCTCCCCAGTGTAACGTGACCCCGTCTGCAAAGACTAGCGTCACAGGCGCAGGGGCCGGGGCTGGGCGTGGGGGCCACACATCACCCCACAGGAGTTGCCATCTGTCTTTCTCACTAAGAAATACTTGCTGCCAATGCCCTGCACGGCAGGCTCCGGGGCCTGAAGGCCTAGCAGGATCCCACCTCGTGGAGCTCTGGAGGAAGGTCCTGTGGGTCTAGATCTGCGTCCCTCGGTCCAGCTCCTGCGTAAGAGCAGTGGCCAGGGGTGGCCACCCGCAGACAGCCAGCAGCGTCCCCAGCACCAGGGGAGATGGGCTGCGGCGTTCGGCGCTGAGCCGCGGGGTGCGTGGAGAGAACCCCGTCCAAGAAAGATGGGCGTTTTGCTTCAGTTCCTCCCAGGAAGACCCCAGGGGCTGCCACCCACCCCTCAGGAGGCCCGTGAGCGCCGGCACCTTATGCAGCCGACTGTCGTGAGTTTTGCTTCCCTGTTTCTCTCCGGAGATGTTCTTCTCGAAGATCATGGAAAGCAGCCCAGAGAGAAATCCCTGCTACTGAGGCTTTACCTGTCCTGCTGTTGTCAAGGGTTACCTTCCTCAGAAGATCTTTGACTTATTTTTACTAGAGGTTCTCTAGCAACTAAAGGATTCCTTTCGTGCTCTGCCCTCACCCAAGATGATTTTCAATGTCAGAAGCACCGCCGGGCTTCCCTGGCGGCGCAGTGGCTGAGAGTCCGCCTGCCGATGCAGGAGACACAGGTTCGCGCCCCGGTCCGGGAGGATCCCACATGCCGCGGAGCGGCTGGGCCCGTGAGCCATGGCCGCTGAGCCTGCGTGTCCGGAGCCTGTGCTCCGCAACAGGAGAGGCAACAACCCTGAGAGGCCCCTGTACCGCAAAAAAAAAGGAGGATCCCACATGCCGCGGAGCGGCTGGGCCCGTGAGCCATGGCCGCTGAGCCTGCGTGTCCGGAGCCTGTGCTCCGCAACAGGAGAGGCCACAACCGTGAGAGGCCCGTGTACCGCAAAAAAAAAAAAAAAAAAAGAAGCACCGCCTCTGTCTGCATTTACCCAGGAATTTGTTATTATGCTAAATGTATGATTTGTTGCCCTAAATAAAATTACCCCCAGCAACGGGCCTCACTGAAGTGCTTCCACTGCACAAGAGCAAATAACTAACAGAAATCCATCTGTGACCCTCCTCAGTCCGATGGTCCACGGGCGGCTCCCCAAGAGCTGCCCGCGGAGGGAACCCTAAGGAACTCAATCGCGGCGAGTCACTGCAGGCGGAGGTCCTGCCTGGTGCTGGCTCTCCGCCTCCTGCTGTTGGCCGATCTCTCCGCTGTGACCAGTCCAGTGCGGAGATGCTGAGCCAGATGCTTCCCTTAATCCCAAGGCTGTTTTCCAGCCGCTCTGCACCAGTACGGCCTCACGGACCCCTATGACCAGCAGCCACCCCGCCGGGGTTGGAATTCGTTCTAAGTGGTGGACGTTGTGACGTCACAGTTGATGAATATTTTTAATACCACCTCTGCGGAGACACGGTACTTAGTCATGCCTTCCCTTCTTCGAACCTTCGTAGAACAGCTCAGATACGGCCCAGTCAGTGGACTGGTGGCAAACAGAAGCACATACGGGTATTTTATTCTGTTTTCTCTTAAATATTTGATGCTTGACTAAATCCTCAAGCAACAGACTGAAGAGTTTAACAGGAAAAAAGTGGCAGTGAGTAATCATCCAGCACTCACCTGCCGCTCCATGAGCTTTTAGTTCTGAGCTGTGCTTCTAACCGGTGGGTTCAAACTTACGGTTTAAAGCTGGGGGGATGTGGGAAGATCCAGCTCGCAAGCCTCGGCTTGAAAATCCTTCTGAAGCCTTATTTCCACACACATCTACGGGAGACAACAATGTAATCCTAATAATGTTCCTGTAGCGCATTTGAAGCCATATTAAAATATAAATCTACTCTTGTGAGGCCAATAAGTCTTTTCCTTTCCCCTGTGCTCCTAGGGTGTCCCTGACCCACTCTCCTACCTAGGTTCTGTCTAATTTTCACAGTTCAGCTGAGCACAGCATGTGCGGTTTTAGCTGAGTCAAGCTAATTTCCGCTGAGACCAGCTTGGATATTTCGATCACCGCTTCCCCGCGGTTCCTCCCCCCGTGCGAGCGTCGATGTCACTGTCGTCGGAGTGACACTTCTAAGAAGCCAGTCTCCCCTCAGTGCCTTGCCTTGGGTCAGAGCCCACTTCTGATGCTCTGTGTTCTCCTCCAAAGGACTAGCCCGTCTCTGCTAAGTCAAGCTCTGCTTTGTAATCTGTGTGCTTCGTCTGACTCTTCGGAACCCAAGTACCCGGCTGCAGCTGGCTGCCACCCCGTTCTGCTGCGTCCACACGCCGTCCTCCCTCCCCGTCTCCTTCGTCCACACGCCGTCCTCCCTCCCCGTCTCCTTCGTCCACACGCCGTCCTCCCTCCCCGTCTCCTTCAGTCTCCATCTGACTCTATTTTACCTTCCCTCGTGGCCCAACTCGACTGAACTCCCCCCGTTAAGTCTTCACTGTGGGAAATCATGCTCTTTTGTTGAGACTCTGGCTCAGAGAGGCAGCTTTAAAGCCCGAGCTGGGGAGCCACGTCAGTCATCTTTGGAGCGTCTGTCTGATCCAGAGTGGAATTTCTCACAGTTCGCCTGCCTGTGGTAAAGACAAACAGCGTCCTTCCCATCTGCTCAGAGGAGTTTACTCCCCTGACATTTATTTCCTCATGTTTAAACACATGGGTTATTACGGGTTCACAGACTCAGAGCCGACCAACAGTTAGATGATGTGGCCCAGAAGAATTTGAAAGGTGGGGAACTAAAAACCATGCCTGATGGAATGAGAACCCAAACCAAGAGGACAGAGCTGGTTCGGGAAACACTCATCAGCAGAGAAGAGTGAGTTCTCGCTAGTTTTGCTCTCGTGGACAGAGCCAGTGGAGTCCGGCCACTCAGAAAAGCCTTTTTCGGGGTGGGAGGCACAGAGGTTTTGTCCGTCGCCCTCTGTCCGGGTGGCTTAACTCTGTTCATCCTTTGTACACAAGGGGTTAATGTGACCTTCGGAAATGGCCCACCTTCCTTTTCCCCCAACTGCCATCTTTTACTAGAATCACAGTGTCTTAACCCATCAGTTAAAATCTCCGTGGCCAAAACAACAACAAAAAATCTCCATGGCCATTTGAATTGACCCAGATTGGTGGCCGCAGGACTGCCACCGTCTGACGGCTGGAAGAGGCCTGTGAGAAGTGGGTGGATGATTCCAGTGCTGGTTCCAAGTGGGATCTGCTGGTTATTATGCAAATCTGGCTAACCAGGCAGTTGCCTATGCCGTGAAGCACTCAGATTTCAAGAAACGATTTTTGTTAACAATATCTGAGCTGTCGCTCATAGGACCTTAAATGCTGTTAGTGAAATATCTTCCTTTTCACCCTTAACTACCTGTTCGTTCTCTCGCATTTCTCTTACGAAAGAGACTCTTTGCTGTCTTTGCTTATTTCTCGTCTTCCTGAGACATCAGGTGACTTCCTGTGACCTGTTCCAGGCTACAGGCTGCCGTCCCTTTACTTCGGGGACTCGTGCCCCGGAGGATGCTGATGAGCATTGGAGGGTTGTGAGGAAATCGTCCCCGACGCAGGTGTTGTGTTTGGTAACCCAGGGGGCCTTCCTGGTGGAGGAGCTGTTATTCCATCTCAGTCCTTCACGAAGACGCATCGTTAGCCGGGTAGAAAGAAGAGTTGTGAGGTTGAGAGACGAATCGAAGGTCAGAGTGCAGCGTTAGCCAAATGTGATTCGTGTCACGGAAACTCCAAGAAATATTAATTTATTAACACTCCCTAAATGACGCAGAAACAATTAAATCCATCCACCTCGTCAGGCCCCATAACACGAAGTGATAGCACCCAGAACCCAAGAGGGCCAGCCTGACAGCGTCCCGGTGACAGGACGGCCTCCAGTGACCCGGTGACTGCGGGGCTCTGAGTCTAAAAATATGTTCCATTTCAAAACCCTGCAGGCATGTCCTGAACGTCTCTCAGCCCCCAGGTAAGGCCGACGGGAATTGTAAGGGCGCGTCGGATACGAAGGCCATCAGGCTGATCATTTGCATCTGCGCGGAGCGCCCACCCCGGGCCTTTTCGGGACAGAAATGACCCCTGTCTTGGCTCGAGGAAGCTCTGTCCTGAGAGGTGGGGTCGGGAGCCCGTCCTGCGCAGGCGCTAGACCACCGCGGTGCTGCAGCGGGTGATGAATCGGAAGTGGGGTTCTGAGAGCCGGGCCGTCCCGGGGGTGGGGTCCGGGCCTGCTCAACGGGGATCTGATTCCGAAGCAGGAGGCGGGTGGCGTGCCGTTAACTTTCCTTGCGGGTTGAGCCTTGAGAGCAGTAACACTTTCCTCCTCTGTGTTGTTCTGGCCAGTCATCGATTTCTGCCTCGCTTATCACGCCTGTTATACGGAGGGTTCGGCCAGCCCTACGCCGGAGAAAAATAGTCAGCTTTGCGGTGGATTTTCCCTGTGCCTCCCCCGAAGGCCCAAGCTGGCCGTTTGTTTTTTGGTGTCTCTGCTCCCCTTTGCTTTGTGATCAAGTAATACAAGCGGCCAAGAGAGTCCGCTGTGGACACCTTTCTCTGGATGGAAGATTGGGGCAGGATTTATTGTGTAGGATTTATTGTGAGGGCACCTCAGTTGCGTATCTAAACTGGGTCGTGCTGTTGACTTTTTTTTAATAAAAGCCCCAGTCTGTACTCTAAATGTTTTCCAAGTATTAATCCGTTTAATCCTCACATGAACCTGGGCGGCAGTACGATTATTCTCTCTGGCGCCCAGAGAGAACCGTGATTTCCCGAGGACCCCCTGCAGCCGGGCATTTAATCTGCACGCTGAGTAACAGCTGCACTCAATCCCCCCCCCTCCGCCTCCGAGCTTTTGATGATTCAAGGAACACCATGTGGCCGCTGAGAGTTTCGGAGTTTCCAAAGGTGCGGTTTGGCTTCTCTGGCTCTTCAGAGACTGCACGTGACTTCGGTGAGGTTTTCCCTGTGTTTTCCTGAAAAAGGAGCGAGCGGGAGGTGGGAGACGGTCCAGGGCCAGTTCGGTCCTTCCTCGCTCTCGTTCAGCATCACGTCATCACCAGGCAGCGCCCCTGGTGCTGGACGGGCCGGCACGCACACACGTTGTGCTTTAAAACAACTTAAACCAAGAAAGAGAGTTAATTTAAGCAAATACGCAGGCAGACAGCTGATCCTTTGGCAGCCCAGCGGATGGTTTATAAGTGATTTGCCAAATAGGAGAGCTGGTGTTAACGAAATAAAAGAACAACAGAAATGAGAGGGAGCCATCGGGGCGTTCCGAAAGTCTCTGGGTGTGGGTTTCATGTGAGGCCCTGAGCCTGCGAAACCGAGAGACGGCCGACCAGCCATGGCACCCACCGGCCTGAGCTGGAAAGAGGAAAGCACACTTTTCTTTCCAATGGCACAGCCTTTAACAGAAGAATCTTAGGAGGAAAAGTCAGAGTGAGATGTCAGTTTGTTGGATTTTATTGTCTAAGGCGCTAAACTCTTGGAAAAAGAATTTTTAGAACCTCTTGATTCCTCGGCCAGCCCAGAAATTAAACTCATCCTGGGCATCTCTGTGTGCTGAGCCTCCTCTGGGCCCCAGCTGCTGTCCTCCCCGGTGGACCTGGCCACGGTCACCCGGCCACGTCTCCACCATCGTTGAGAATGACCAGCTGGGAGGAGATTCCCAGGACTGGCCCCTGACCTATGACCCTCAGGGCCTCGACACTTCCACCGGATCGAGTCCGTCTTCCTCAGGAGGGCAGCACATGACCACACTCACACTCACAGAGAAGAGAGCCGTCCCTGCCCTGGTGGGATGTCACCCTAGCGTCTGCTTACGCGACAGCACGGGGGAAATTGTGTTGGTTTTCTCGGATCTTGTGTGCTTCAGAATACGTGGGTCTCAGAGGTACTTTTAAATCCAGAACAATGCCTTTCCCAAGTCATGGTTTGCCTTTTAAAAGAAACCTGAAAAGCCATTTGGTCTACTTCTTGGTGCCCAGACAGGACAGAGCGGAGATGAGTTATGATCCTTTCTTACCTGTTACCAACCCACAACCAGGCCTGCTTTGTACCCACTTGTGCTTCTCTACCCTCTGTCTCGTTATGCTTCGTTTTTGTGTTTACACTTGAAATACAGTTTAGCATTTGTTGAAATTCAAGGCATTACTTTGTGAAGAATTGAGAGAGATCATAGTAGTCAGAATTTATCGAATATCTGCTTTGCTAGGCGATTTGTATACGTTCTTCTCCTCACTGTTATTCCCACAACAGCTGTAGGAGACACCGTGCAGTTAGCGCGGAGGGTCCATGTTCACTGAACCCCCCGCCTTTGCTCTGACGGATGAGGCCCAGCGCGGTGGCCGCCCGGCCCCGCGGCCCCGTCCAGCTCCTGCCGCCCTGCGGGCCCCGGGCCCGACTCCCGCCGCCAAACCAGTGAGCCGGGGACAGACTGCTGACCGGAGCGCGTCCTTGGGCAGCTGAGCCGTCAGGGTCCCTGTCGTGAACAATGAGTGGAGGATGTGGTCCCACAGAGCGTGGCCGCCGGCGGGACGGTCATCTCCACGCGGGACGCTGAGTCCACGTCGCCGGAGCGGGAGCTGGCGAGGCAGCAGACGCAGGGGAGGGCCCGCGGGCAGCACCTCGGCCCCCAGGAAAGGCCTCCCGGGAGCACACGCAGCTGTCCCTGCCCGGACCCCTCCCCGGGGCTGGAGAGGGTCCAGGACCTGGCACCAGGGCCGGAGGGCACCGTGCACGGCCAGTGGGCAGGGGCAGCGACCAGCAGGGACTTGGTCCCCGACTTCCTAAGGCAGTTGGAGGAGACCGTTTGTGGCTGATGGGAGGGTCCCTGAATGACCTGGAGAATTCTGGCCTCGAGAATCTCAGGAGGTTTCCGTGAGGAAGTGATGGAATCCAGCTTTGTGAAGTATGGCCACAGCGTCTGCTGCACCAGGCGGGGACGGGAGCACAGTGGACAGAGACCAGTTAGACGCAGGTGCTGCCACCTGCTCGATGGCAGAATTTCCAGCTGCTGCACGAGGTGATGCACACCGGGCGGTCCGCCTTGACCGCTCCTAGAGGCTCAGCTCTCAGGAGAAGGCTCAGCTCTCAGGAGAAGGAAGGCTCAGCTCTCAGGAGGAGGCTCAGCTCTCAGGAGAAGGCTCAGCTCTCAGGAGAAGGAAGGCTCAGCTCTCAGGAGAAGGCTCAGCTCTCAGGAGAAGGAAGGCTCAGCTCTCAGGAGAAGG
>NC_041233.1:110093143-110105485 GCF_002837175.3 Physeter macrocephalus
AGGCTCAGCTCTCAGGAGAAGGCTCAGCTCGAGGCGGATCTGCTGGGGCTTCTCCAGGGAGAAGAAAGACAGGCAGGGACCACGTTTCCAGGACCATCGTGGAACAAGGGGTGGCCTGTGAGCATCTGGAAACTCCTTTGCTCAAGATTCCTGACTGATTAGGATCTGTTAGATTCAAAAATAGCAGTAGCGATAGGTAGTAATCGGACTCCTTTTTTATACAAAGCTGGGAGTCCTGTATGCCAGGCTGCGGGTGTGGCCTGACATGGGATCGAGACACGGTGCCCCTCGCGACGCTGCCGTGGTGTGGAGGGGACAGCAGGAGGAGGAGGAGAGAAGAGGCTCGGCCCCACTGAGGAGGCACAGAGGGACCAGACGGCGGGCAGACCCTGACCGTCTCCGTGGATTTCTGAGATTATTACAGTGTGGACTGGTGTCGTTTGGGGAGACCTCTTGTTCAGCAGTCAGACCAGTATTATTGCTCTGGTCCAGCAGGATAAAAGGTCTTGGCTTCTAGAATTCAACGTTTCTGATTTGATTTAGAAAAGGAACATCAATGGTGATTCTTTTAAGATGCTAACATGAGTTCCTTAGATCCTTATTGCCCAGAAATACTTGAAAAGAAGGAAAATTCTAGACCTAGTGGCTTAGACCTACAGTGGAGGGTTCTGTCCCTGGAAATCCCAGTGACCCCAGGTGTCCTTCATGGGGCGTTAATTCTTTATCATCTGTGATAGTATGGCTGCCATGTCAGTAAGGAGGCGGCGTCGTCAATTTCGATGAGAGTGAATAAATTGAGGGTGAAAATTATCCATTAACATCAGGCGTTTCCACGGTCTCTTTCACGGAGCCTCAGAGAACTGTGTGGGCGCTGAGTTCGCCTTGACAGGTGGTTTCAGAAAAATGACTTGGAAAATTGGGATGATTTTAATGCAGCTGCCCTGTTATTTTTCTGTAAGAAAAAAATGTATTTTTGTCTCATCTTTTTCTCTCATCTTGCCAGATAATTACGATAAGCTTTTTCAGTATAATTTAGACCGGGTTGATTAGCCAGACCCGCTGTACACTGTAAACACGGTCAATGAGTTGCAGGGTTTCTCTAGTTTTTCCACCTTAGAACTCAGGCAGGACTCACCTGTCATTCACATCGCAGAAAGAGTGTTTGAAAGCAGCCATGCGTCGGCCAGGTTCCCGGGAGAGCGGTTTAGAATGGCCCAGCCACGATGCCCTACATGGGGAGGAGAAGCAGAAGAAGCACAGATCTCCGGAACGTGATCAAGGAGCAGACGTTCTCCCGGTGGAGACAGCCAGTGAGGTGTGGGGGAAGCCGGGTGTCCCGAGCTCAGGGCGTGTGAGCACGGCTGGGGGCGGGCGCCGCGCTGGTCCTCCTGGAGACGCACAAGCTCAGCCGCCGGGGCCGGGTGCGCTCTGGCACTCAGCCCCTCTTACAGGTGGAGGACAGGGTGAGCCTCTGAAGGGCTCAGTGGGTCTCAGAAAACCGATAAGCAGGCAGTGCCTGTCTTCAGTGTCTCTGCTCCGTCTCGTGTTCTTCCAGACTGCATCCCTGCCCGGGCCCTCGGTACCAGGCCGTGCACCCCGGCCAGACCTCCCGGTGTGGCTCAGCTTTCACGCTGGAAGGGAAGGGACAAATGAAGAGCATCCTGCAAGAGCCCTTTGGATTTCCATGGAGAGGTCCAAGGTGAGGGGCTATTAGTGCCAAATATTCCGCTAAGGGTCCTGGGCTCCCCTGGCGTGTGTAAAAGGCAGTGGAGCCCAGGCAGGTGGAAGGAAGTGTGCTCGGGACCAGGTGGGGACTCTCAGCTCAGAGCTGGTGATGGCCGGTGCCTGTGATTTAGAAGGGACTGCAACGCCATCAGGTGGATGGAGTCCATTGTGTTCCCAGTGGCTCTGAGAGCGGTCCTGCCTGGAGAGGGGGAGGTCCTGGGGGGAGGTTGTCTGCTCTGCGTCCCCAGGCGAGCTGGCGCATGCCGTGCTCCCAGGCACAGGGACCCCTATCCCACTCTCCTCGCGGGCCCCGCACCGCCGATCGGGCCCCGTCATCCATCGCTTCTGGCTCTTCCAGCCCTGAGCCAGCGAAGCGCTTCCTGCCAAGTGGGGTGCAATTGCCAGGGTTTTTCATAATAGAAAACACAAATTGCCAGAGACAGATTCACTGCCAGTGAACCAGGAGGTTGAGAACCACACACTTGCGTCACAAACACGGCATTAAAGTGCTAAAATGGGGCTTCCCCGGTGGCGCAGCGGTTGAGAGTCCGCCTGCCGATGCAGCAGGGGACGCGGGTTCGTGCCCCGGTCCGGGAGGATCCCACGTGCCGCGGAGCGGCTGGGCCCGTGAGCCGTGGCCGCTGAGCCTGCGCGTCCGGAGCCTGTGCTCCGCAACGGGAGAGGCCACGGCAGTGAGAGGCCCGCGTACCGCAAAAAAAAAAAAAAAAAAAAAATGCTAAAATGCATGAGTCCTATACCGCTGCTAATCTCCTGAAGCACCAACAGATGGGAAAGCTGGCGTCTCCACTCTCTGAATGTCACCGGCTGACCCAGGAGACCAGCCATTTCGGAGATGGAAACAATATGGGGGCGCCACTTCTGGTTGGGTTTCAGGTCAAGGAGCACATCATTTGTTAAACCAGAATCAATCTGGAATCCGAGGGCTTTAAAAATGCATTGCAATCCAGGTGCTGCTGTGAAACCTTGTACTTATTTGGTTTCCTGCGAGTAAACTTGTCGTGTGATGTGTTTCAAAAACAGAAGAGTGATGCCTTGGACGGGATTTGTCGACGCATAATGGGAACTGGGTTCATCTGTCATTTTCTAACAAATGTGATTCACTTTGATTAATATCCAAAGAGGAATAAATGAGTAATGGCAGGCCTGGGGATATAGATCAAAATTCTGTTTCACGGCGAAGGGGCACTGAAAGTGGGTGTTTACAAAGATGCAGGGTCTGAAACAACCGACCGCAAATCGAATTTCCAAAGTTTCTTTCTTTTAGAAAAAGTAAGAATCGACATAACATTTTGGCTGGGAAATATTTTAATGTATAGACTTATTTGATGAATTCTGTACATAATTGAGTTTATTCAAGTCTGTGTAACAGCTGAACATGATACACCTAACTCCGGAGTGACTGGAGTTAAAAATGTATTTTTAAATTAGGTGCCCTGGGCTTCCCTGGTGGCGCAGTGGTTGGGAGTCCGCCTGCCGACGCGGGGGACGCGGGTTCGTGCCCCGGTCCGGGAGGATCCCGCGTGCCGCGGAGCGGCTGGGCCTGTGAGCCACGGCCGCTGAGCCTGCGCGTCCGGAGCCTGTGCTCCGCAACGGGAGAGGCCACAGCAGAGGGAGGCCCGCGTACCGCAAAAAAATTAAAAAATATATATATATATAAATTCGGTGCCCTATGAAGTCACTGTCCTCGTCCAGAAAGCCACACGGATGGCACTCGTCCGCGCAAAGACCTGTTCCTGCCCTTCCTTTCTGGGCCCTGCGGTCACTGTCGCATGTAATTTTCCTGCCACACTGTGGGCCCCGAGGGTGTGGGTCCCGTCGGTTCCATCCCCGGTCGGGGAAGTTCCTCATGCTGTGCGGCACGGCCAAAAATAAATAAATGATATCTTTTTAAAATATTTTTTAATTGAACTATCGTTGATTTACAATGTTGTTTTAGTTTCAGGTGTACAGCAAAGTGATTCAGTTATCTATCTATCTATATCTATCTATCTCTCTCTCTCTCTCTCTATATATATATATATATATATATTCTTTTTCAAATACTTTTCCATTATGGTTTATTACAGGATATTGAATATAGTTCCCTGTGCTGTATAGCAGGTCCTTGCTGTTAAATGATATCTTTTGAAAGGAATTTTAATCACTGTAGGACGAAGCCATGATGAAGCAGGTTCAACCACAGAATGCCCTTCGGGGTCCCGGCACGGCCGCAGCGGGGCTGGTGGACGGCCCCGGCCCTCCTTCCCTGCTGTGATCCGCAGGGTGAAACCCCCTGCGAGGTGGTGTCCACAGCAGGCCCCGTCCCTCTGGGCACAGACAGTCCCTGGACGCAGAGGCCGTGTTCAAGGAGGTTGATGGGGTCCCTTTGCACTTTACTGGGAATGAGTTTAGCACATTTATTTTCTGAGCCCAGATTTTGATGCAGGAAAAGGAGTGTCTTCAAGAGGAACTAGGAAAGGAGAGCGGGCACATGAACACCCAAGAAAGACAGTGAAAGTAAACATGCCGAGGACATGTTTTATCCCCGTCACTTTCCCAAAGACAGATCCTAATCCCACGTCCACCTAAGCCTGGAGGGGCCGCACAGCTCAGCAAGCAGAGGAGCGGTTAATGCCCACACGCGGAATAGGAAGGAAGGTGGCCTTGGAACCGGGCCATCTTATTTCAGCAAAGAGGAAAACAGCTGTTGGTTTTACTGGAGACTGCGGAACACCAAGTGTTTTTATAATCCCCTTTGTATTTATAAAGCGCACACAGGCCTGTTGAAGAGAATCTGGAAAGCACGAAAGGTTTAAAGAGAAGAATAAAACGTGGCCATAATCCCTCCAACTGCAGACAGTCGCTCTTGGCATCTTGGTAAACGGCCCCCGTCTTTTTTCCAGAGCAGACGAGGATCGTGAAGCACTCAAGAGTTTGCATCTTGGCTGTCCCCCTTAGCATTACATCGGGAATTTCTAAAATGGCTAAAAGCTCTGCAGACAGTCACTCTTGGCATCTTGGTAAACGGCCCCCGTCTTTTTTCCAGAGCAGACGAGGATCGTGAAGCACTCAGAGTTTGCATCTTGGCTGTCCCCCTTAGCATTACATCGGGAATTTCTAAAATGGCTAAAAGCTCTCTAACATTCCATGCTGTGGCTGTTCCGTAATTTATTTAACCATTCTGCTTTAATTGGATATTTGAACATCAAGGCTTGCCAATTTTGTTAGAGGGGGAAAAAAATGGAGCGTTACTACTTACCCTCGAGTCACTTGCACAAAATCTAGGAAAAGACACAAAATCACTGGAGCTCTCGTTACTCCTGGGTCATCAGAGCCCCTCGCACTCGGGTGGACGTCTCTGGAAGGAGCCAAGAGATGCCGGAAATTCATCAAGTGTAGAAAATTAAGATGATACGTCAAATGAAGAATTTAGAGTACAACAGAAACTAACACAGTATTGTGAAGCAATTATACTCCAATAAAGATCTATTAAAACAAAGAATTTAGAGTGTTTAAAAGTTAACATTGTGGCTTTTTATAACGTTAAAATGCTGGAGGGCTTCCCTGGTGGCGCAGTGGTTGAGAGTCCGCCTGCCGACGCAGGGGACGCGGGTTCGTGCCCCGGTCCGGGAAGATCCCACGTGCCGCGGAGCGGCTGGGCCCGTGAGCCACGGCCGCTGAGCCTGCGCGTCCGGAGCCTGTGCTCCGCAGCGGGAGAGGCCACAACAGTGAGAGGCCCTCGTACTGCAAAAAAAAAAAAAAAAAATGCTGGAAAACTCCTTTCCAGAAAGTAGGTGGTATCACAAAGAAGTGGGAGAGAGTTTTCCAGGCAGAGAACCCCACTCCCTGTCTTGGTATGAAGTCAGCATCTCCGGAAGGTGCCTGCGGGGAGTAGGGCCGCGCTAGGCCTCCCAGCGGCCAAGGACGGCAGCCACCTGGACCCTATGGGCGCAGGGCGGTCAGGCCTCCTGTTCCTAGCTGGAGGAGGGAGGGTGGAATGGGGGCCTTGAATACATGGCTTTTGTTCGTTCTGTGAAGTTGGCTGTTCTCAACGCGGCTGCCCAATAAGTCGCCTCTGCAGTGAGGTGAACTGACCCCAGGTCACCCAGAACCTCCAGACCCAGAACCTCCAGGATTGAGACCAGAGCATCTGCATTCTTCTCAAAGCCCCCAGGGCATCGAGGCAGGATTTAGCAAATAAAGATCCAGGATGACCTGGTAAGTTTGAATTTCAGATACACAACAGATACCGCTTGGGATATACTTCAATATTATTCCTTGTTTATCTGAAATTCAAATGCCTGGATGTCCTCTGGCCGCCCTACCCAGGGACTTCTGATGAACCAGCAGAAAACCACCCGTCAGAGATAAAGGAGGTGTCTGGTGTCAGAGATAAAGAAGGTGTCTGGTTTCAGCATCGTTCACTCCCATCTCTGAGGTGGTTACCTAACCCAGGGTCTGGCAGCAGTAGCTCAGGCTGCAAAGGACAGCTTTTTCTAAGCTTTGTAAAATGCCCTTTACTCTGTCCTTAAAACTGTATTTCCAGTTTAAACGTGGTGGACATATCCCCCAGCAAACTTGGGTGTAAAACTTTATTAAATACAGATGGTAGTGCAGAGGATTTGACACTACATTCATTTGGAATTTAGATTTAAAACATATTATATAAAATATAATTAACGTCACTTTTGAAGTGACTAATGTTCAGGTTTAACAGCAGACAGATATGTTTCAGCCTGAAGCTTTCTTTCTTACATAAGAAAGTCAGCTTTTTACTTCAGCATTTTTTCCTCTCGTTTCCAAGTCCAGGGAAATTCAGAGTGAAGCGTGTGCTGCCCTTGGTCGCACGTGAATTCCTATGGAAGACGATTTTGTGATTTGTTTGAATGCGTGGTGAGGCCCTCAAAGTTTGCAAACAAGGGATGCCACGCCCCTGCCCGGATCCGAGGGGTGTGAACCCTGACACCCGCCATCGGGGCTTCAGCTGTTCCCTCTTGTGACCCCAAGTTTTCCTCTCACCTGAGTGACACTTCACTGTGAGTGAAAATTCTGCAGAGTTTCGGGCAGCTTCTTCTGAGGCTTGATCTTTGGTCCAAAATAAAATTATGAGCATTTTTATGTGTTTCAAAGAAAAGCCATTAGCAGTGGTCCTGGCGGGGGGCTGGATGCAGGCTGCAGCACAGCTGCGAGGAGGAGGGACGGTCGCACTAATCAGTGTCTTTATCCTCGAGGAGCAGAGATGAACCCTTAATTTGAGCAGCTTCAAATCCTGTCGTTAGGGAAACGGCTGAAATGGGGACTTGAGTGCTTTCTGCAGAGTAAACTTTTAAAGACGGAGAAGAATCTAGAAATTGGGCAAACTGTCAGATCGCCGAACTCTGTGGGTGGCTTCTTCACGAACTGAACTTGCGGAGTATCTCCTGGGCGCGACCAGAAGTAGCTGCCGGGTGTCACACCTGGAGATGCGGTCACACCACCCGTGGTTGTCACCCTGACTCCGTGGCTCCGTGTCCTGTGCCCTTTCTATCCACCGGGAGGAGTTTCCAACAAGTCACACAGTCAGGAGACATTTTCACAAGCAAACTCTTTAACTGAGGAGGGGTCGGAGGTGGAGCCCGGGAAATAACGCACCACCTGAGAGCTGTGAGTTCACGGTTATTTGGGGACTTACCGGGGACGATGGGCCGGAGACAGCCTCCCGGTGGCTCTGAGGACCTGCTCCCCAGAGCTGGGGGCGTTGAGCACATGTGGGAGTCAGGCGAAGGGTGCGTGCAGCCAAGCACACAGCTGGCTGGAAGGTTCTGTTGGTCACAGGAGCACGTGCCTTAGTTCGTGGCCTTAGCGCCTTTCTGAGGATGGGGAGGTGCGAGAACCTGGCTTCGTAATATCTCCTGAAAATGCCTATGTGAAGGCCTGTTCACGGGTCTTCCCGGAGCACAGAGCTCCTCCTTCCTGATCTCCGCCCTGGACGCCTCTCACGGTGGGTTGAAGGTCAGCGGCTGCGGTGGCTTGTGGCTCAGTCCTTGTAGAGCCCAGTGCGAGTGACCTTCTTTAGTTGGCGGAGGATCTGGGCAAGATCGGAGGTGTGAGTGAACTTGAAGTGAGCGGGTAGACCAGATGGATCAGGTGAAGTGAGGATGGAAAAGAGGCCGAGGGCATGGAGGCCGGGTGGGTTGAGCCAGCCCGGTCCCCCGGGCTTGGGGGGAAAGGAACGGGAAAGAAATGACCTTCAGAGGGGCCGATCCCGAGGGAAGACCCAGAGATGCAGCTGGACTCAGGGTGGGCTTGGTGGAGGGTCTTTGGTAACATCAGTCAGACTTTGGAACCTAGATTCAGCAGCAAAAGCTTCACCTGCTACTACCCTCAGCTCAAAAGGGGTCATTTCAGCAACAAAAAGAAGTGAGAGTCACTCACCCCTGTGGTCTCCCTGGGCGGCCGTGTGTCCCGGCCGCTCTGGGTTCTGCAGAGAAGCTCCGAAGGCTGCAAGAGAAGAAAAGGGGGGCAGACACTCCACCGCATCCCCTTCTTATCCCAGTGCTCCCAGACTGCACCCATGGCATCCTTTCTTATATCTGGAGTTCTGTGTAGACGTCATTTGGAAAAAAAGAAAAAAGGATGTGCTACTGAAAATCTCCATCAGAAATCACGGTTCAGCTGGGGACTGTGGGTGAACCACTTCTCTGCTCCAGGCCAGTGGCACTGTGTCCACAAGGACAGTGGTCTCTGCCCCCTCACTGCCCACAGGGACACAGTGGGGAAAAACTGATTAAGCGCATAAGGAAAAACACCGTTTGGAGCAAGACATGCTGCAAAGTCCCGGGCACAGTGGACAAAGCGTATCATTTCATTTTCTTGGTGCGTATGAGGTAGTAACAGTATTGTATTCCTTTACACCAAGAAATCCGGTATTTTCTTATGAGCAATTTCCCTTTTCATGTATAAACATTGTTTTTCCTTCTAACGCTTTTTTTTTTTTTTTTTTTTTTTTTTTGCGTTACGCGGGCCTCTCACCGTTGCGGCCTCTCCCGTTGCGGAGCACAGGCTCCGGACGCGCGGGCTCCATGGCACGTGGGATCCTCCCGGACCGGGGCACGAATCCGCGTCCCCTGCATCGGCAGGCGGGCCCCCAACCACCGCGCCACCAGGGAAGCCCCTAACGCTTTCTTAATATTGCTTCCAAGTGGGCATGATTTAGAGACAACTTTCCCCCTCAAAAGGTATAATTTGTACTTGTGCTTAAGCGGGTTTAGAAGCGCAAAGATTGGAAGTGTGTGTTCTCCCTGCTCTTTTCTGAGCCTGGCAGCGGGGCGTTCGTGGGTCAGGTCTTTAAGAAATGAAGGGTCATGTTGCTGACACCTCCAAGCAGACGCCCCCAGACGGCGGGGTGAACGAACCAGAACTTCCATCGGGACAGGCTCAGCCTCGGGGAATCCTCCCCTAACGTGACGTCCGGGAAGGCACGGAACCTCCCGGGCCTCGACTTCCGCATCCATCAGGGCAGAGGACCCTTCGTGCCATAAGTGCAGAGCGGTCGGTCGGGTCAGTGAAGTGAGGTAATGGAGGCCTGAGCATTTGCAAATGTGCGCACAGATTATCATACATACCGCTTTTCTTCTCTGCTTCACCAGAATCTGGCCAAATGACCAAAAGCCAGCTGGGAAGCAGACCCAGCAGTGCTGCCTGGTGGTCCCGATGACAGGTCTTCACTTCCCGAGACTGGAAAAGGGGCCGAGTCCTGGATCACATCCACTGGGAGGACGAGAGGAAGGCGGGGGCGGGGCAGGGGCCGCGTTAGGTGCTCGGCCCTGGCGCTTCCTGAAGGACCCTCTCCGTGAAGCAGGACACACTCCCACGGCCACGCGCTCAGCACAGCGAAGCCAGGTCTCGTTCTGACACGGTGCCGCCAGCACACTTGGCTCTGACCCTCGCTGGGGGGTTCTTTACTCGGGACCCGACTTTGGTCTGCATTGAGGTGGGGCCTTTGCTTCTCGGGACCTCGGATCCCGGCCTCCTTGTCTCCCCGCCCGCTGGGGGCTCTTGTACCCACGGCTCTCGTTTCTGTCCCAGCAGGTCCCCCCGCATCCAGTGTCTCTCTTCCCCAGGTGACACGCCCGCCTCTCTGGTCCTCATGGCACAGTGTGGATGCCACAACCACCTGGAACGTGCCTGTGAGGTCTGACCGTGAGGAAACCCCGAGCTGACCCTGTCCCCCTTGAGGGGGCGTGAGCGCTGCGTCCGTCCGTGAGAAGAGGCGGCAGAAACCGGCCGTCCTCTGAGATGACCACGCCCCGGATCGTAGGATTCTCTCGGATAGCTTCCTCAGCTCCCGGGTGCAGGGGACGAGGGGGCGACTGTCTGACGTGTGCAGGCGATTTCAGAGACGGGCCCACGTGGTGTTTCCGTGGTGGTACCTCGGCTCCCTGTCAGCTCCACCGGCAGCCGCGTTTGATCCTCCTCATCTGGATTTCATCTGGGAGAAGTTCGGTGCACACGTGGAATTAGGCGTTGACCCTTTGAAGAAGCACCGTGGCCCGGAGCCACAAAAAGACCTGCTTACAATTCACCCAGAGGTGTTACCGAATCGCTAGGTCATGTGTTAGCGACTTGGTAAAAAAGACGATTCATCCGTAAGGTGAACTCATCTGGAAGGTATTGGCAGCACCCGATGTGCAGGGAGGAGGGTCCAGAGCCCTAACAGCGAAGGGCCGATCCTCTAGTGAAGACCAGAACTCACTAGATGCACTCAGACGTGTCTGTGGATGATCGTGGCACGTTTCTATTTTCGCAAAGAAGACATGCTGCAACGCGGACACGGTGTCCCAGATGCAGGCCCTCCTCACTTTACACATGTGTGTCTGCACGGTGGCTGCCCGACACCCCCCCAGGCTGTGGCGCGCTCGTGTGGCCGGGGAGGTGTCCCCGTCCCCGGGGGTCTCACGCGCAGCCGCGAGCTGCCGGCTCTTCGCTCCGGCCGGGCTGCTCCCTGGTCCCGCCGTTTGTCTGTGCAGCGGTTGGCAGGAGAGAGGCTTCCTCTCCCTGGTGCACGCTGGGTCAGAGACTAGAATCGGGAAGAGCCCGTGTTGGCGCATCTCTGTAAGCCTGGCAGGGGCAGCTTTGGGGACCGAGAGGTATCAGAGGAGGAGACGTGCCCCGCGCCCTACGCGCTTCCTTCGCCGGTCACCTCGTCCCGCTGCGGACACAGGACGTTGGGTGACCAGCCCGGCGACCCCATCTGTGCATGTGAACAGGACGGTGCCCAGATCGGTGCTCTGGGCTGGGAGTAGGTGTCGGGCGGATACACAAAACGTGAGCTGCGAAGACAAAGCTGGTTGAATAAGGCAGGATCACGGCCACTAATGACACCAACACACGCTTTGAATGAGGCTCAGCTGGCTAAGAGGTCAAACCAGAAACAGAAACGTCTAATGCATTTGCCCTTAACCCGCGTTCCATGTGTTTGGCTGAAAGGTTTTCCCTAAGTGTAGCCGCCCCGAGGCCTCACTTTATCTGATCTGAGGGAGGACGAGCGGAGGTGGAATATGCAGCTGGTGGCGTCCACCCTCACAATCCGGGGCTGGCCTCCGCACGGCCTCAGGCGGCGTCCTTGGAGTCTTGTTCTCGGGATAATGAGACCCGCCCTTTTGCGAAGCTGCCGGTTGGTTGCGCCGCGCTGGGCTCTGTCTGTCCGTCTGCGTCCGCTGGGCGTCTTTGTCAGTTCAGCGCGTGCTTGCGGTTCCACTGGGTGATGTTAGCTCCTCGTTCAGATTCATACTGGTAAAGCTGGTCCCTTTGTTTCTGTGTATGTGTGTTCAAGGAGAACAAATGGGATCGAAATCGAAGGTTCATTGTTTCGGTTTATTCTCCTGATTCTGTTCTACCCCACCTAACGGAGACGGTCTTCAAGTTAATAATGCTGACCACGTGAGCATAGTCTCCGTGGCAACCGTATTTAATTCGCACTGTGCATGCTATTGCATTATGCTTCTAAACAAATGAAACATGGCATCTTCAGTTTCGTATTATCCTTAATGTGGTCACCTGACCAGCCAGCTTTGTCATCGATGGCTTATTAGCAGTCAAAGAAGACTTCAGATGTGCAAAAAGGACTCGTAGCCATCAAAAACGGGGCGCAGCTGAATTGTGTGAATGCATTCGAGTGAGCTCTCTCTAAAATACTTACCCCAATTCAGACAGACATTTATTAGACATATATACATGTATATTCATGTATATTGTATATATTTTAAAAGCAGTGCCTGGGAGACCCCATAAGATGAAATTCCACCACAATTTACCTGAGACGTGGTAAATTCCACAGCTCTACAGCATCTTTCATGGCCAAACCCCCTACCTTTCTTTCTTTTTTTTGTTTTTTAACATCTTTATTGGAATATAATTGCTTTACAATGGCGTGTTAGTTCAGCTTTACAACAAAGTGAATCAGCTATACGTATACGTATATGCCCATATCTCCTCCCTCTTGCGACTCCCTCCCACCCTCCCTATCCCACCCCTCTAGGTGGTCACAAAGCACCGAGCTGATCTCCCTGTGCTATGCGGCTGCTTCCCACTAGCTATCTATTTTACGTTTGGTAGTGTATATATGTCCATGCCACT
>NC_041233.1:110105681-110146939 GCF_002837175.3 Physeter macrocephalus
TTTTTTTTTCCTTAGATTCCATATATATGTGTTAGCATATGGTATTTGTTTTTCTCCTTTTGACTTACTTCACTCTGTATGACAGACTCTAGGTCCACCCACCTTACTACAAATAACCCTACCTTTCTTTCTTAACATCCTGTAAACTTACTGAAAGTGGAAGGTGCCTATTTGCTGACGTGAAGATGGTGAAAATGTCAGTAGGCTGGTCACAATGGCCTAAGACGAAGCCCCCGCGACTGTAACATGGGAACTGTATTTAGGACTGCTAGAAGGAGGTCATACTAGAATATTTGCCCAAAGCTTATTCGCGAATGTTGGAAGCCTGCGTGAACGCGTGTCTGAGTACGTAATTATATTTAGAATGATATTTGCGGACTACACACCCAAATGATGGCACATATATGAAGCTTATCTGAAACTCCCTGTCTCTGTATGGAGACCTGCTGTCTGCCCCCCGCCCCGCTCTCCGCGCATTGAGGGGTAGACAGCCCCTGGGCATCAGCAGATCTAAGCTGCCTGGCAGCACTCATGGGACCCAGAGCAGCCAGCAGACCAAGGCGCCTGGTTCGCCGAGCGGAGCCCAGGACGGAAGGCCACTGATGTGTGTGTGTCCAGCTCCCCAGGGCCAGCTGGACAAAGAGCCCAGGCCTTTTGTCTCTTTGGCTTTGTTGCCTCATCTGGGTAGGGAGGGCCAGAGCGAGATGACCCCCGAGACCTTGTACAGCCGCACGACGTGCCCCTCTGAGCATGCCGTGTCTGCTTCTGCACTAATCACAGACCCAGCAATTGAAAATCAGTGCCGGTGACCTGTTCTCACAACAGAAAGAAATGAGATTTGCACAAAATTGACGTCAGGTTAACGAGCATTAAGATGAGGACGGTAACTGCAGGCTTCGAGTTGCGCCAAATGAGGCCTCAGGTCGTACAAGACTTTCCAGACGTCCGAGGAGGCCTCCTCGGGGCCGTGTAGGGCTCACAGGGGACTCACCAGGCGGGAAACAGTCGTGCGGCCGAGTTTACAGGGTCCAGCTCACACGCAGACAAAGTCTACAGAGTCTGCAGGAAACCGAGGGGCACCCGGGAATCCCTTGCACGGCTACCTAGGTCGGCACCTCGGTGGGGCAAACGTGCACCTGCGACCGCGGGACTGGTGTCAGAAAAGGCGGTGGTTCCTGGGCTTTGGCCCCAGACGCCGTCTCCGAGCAGTCGCGTAAGCCGGAAAGCGTGGCTCGTGCCTGAGCGTCGCGGGGGCGTGTAGGGGACGCGTTGTGATTACGCGGGCCACACCAGCAACATACTGAAAAGTGATTTTGTTTCTCTCTTTGCAGAGGAAGAGGGCGGGGACCTGGTCCAGCCGGGCATCAGCTTTCCGGGGCCGGCCGAGGAGGATCTAGGTAGAGTACACACCAGTGCTGCACAGAGCAGACGGGCGTTCCAGGCGGGGGGCACGTGCACGTCCGTCACTGGTGACCCTCCCCCACAAGATGTTTTAAGTCTACATTCGACTTTACGGGGTCCTCATGAGAACTAAGTAGGATGCGGTGAAATTTTTTTAAGTAGCGGTTTGTAAACATTAGGGACGATCTAGGTGAGAACACAGTTGCTCCAGATCATCCCAGATCAATCTTTCAGGCAGTTATTTACATAATTAATATTATTAATGAGTAAAGCTGCATTAACGTAATTGAGACCTGTCCGCACATGTAGAACGGCACATCTCTCCTTCCCTCCTTTGTCACTAAACCCTAAGTCAGTCAAAGGGAGGGAAAAGCTTTTTTATTTGCATTTTTCTCAGGTAACTCTGTTACTTGACATAAACCAGCTGATCTCTCCAGGCAGGCCCAGCTGCATGTGGCTGGGGTGCTGAGTGCAACTCTATGCTTTCTTCCAAGGAAGCTCCAAGTTACTACCACATTCTGTTTTCCCCAGCGCTCGTTGAAATCACACAGAAATTTTATCTGTATGCTGCCACAGACACAGTGAAGCTGGAGCTGGATTTGGCCGTCACCATTTGACAGGGCGTTGGGCTTACATGAAACGGGGCAGATGCTCCTTTAGAAATGGGGAGTGCTGGATAAATTCAGCATCAAACGGCTGGAGGAAATCCACATGGAATGTAACTGAGAAAAGACACCCTCTCCGTGGCTCTGGGTTCCTGGCCCTGCACTTCACATGGTATCCGCCAGCCTCAAAGACTTCCAGCTGCCTTCTCAGCTTCGGCCGGCCATCTGCTGTGACCGCGCAGAGGTTGTCTTATGGATCATAAGCTTGATTTCTATTTAAATTCGAATTTGTCTTACTTTATATCGGCTCTTTAGCCAGTGAATCTGTTGCTCATTTGACTGGCTCAAAGAATGATATTGAAAATCACAGGAGTCCTTTTGTGTAAAGCTGTGCTTTCTTTTAAAGGAGATTAGAACCAAAAAGAGTTTGCTTTTCAGTGTAAAATTATGAAACCAGGTATAGTCCTAAAAGAATGACAGTATATTATCCACTATGATTGAGTTAGAAATTTATTTCTAACTTGCCAGTCTAACCAGGCCTTTCTCTACTTGGAAATAGGCCAGTAAAATTATGTTTACTCTTTATTTAGAAGGAATACTGGCTATCTCATTGGAATAAGCATGCGTTATTTTTTGTTTCGCTCTGTGAAGCTTCGAAATGAATGGATGACTCATTTGACTTCCGTTGCGCGAGACTTTGACAATAGCTCACCTGCATTAGCACTGGGTCTAAGATTTTTCAGCATCACAGTTGTGTCTGTGGCACCAGTTCTTTTCTGTGACAGGCTTTTAGAGTGAGGGGGACCTGCCAAAACCTAAGACCTGTGCATCCTGAGGCCACGTTTCCATCTCCGTGGCAGCAGGAACCTGAGGCTGACTCAGGGGCTGCCGTCCACCTCTGGACAGCACGCGGCCCTCGGGGTGCTGTCTCACCTGGGCTGGCACAGCCCGAGGGCACCGAGGGCCTGGCTTTAATTCTTGGGGGGGGACACCTAGAGGTGTAATTGCTTTGTCCTATGGTAATTCTATTTTAAAATTTTTTTAGAAGCCACCATCATGTGTAGGGACAGAAAGTACTTAGTGAGCCGTTCCTACAGTGTGGACATGAGGTGATGGTTGGTGGTTATAATGAGAACGGTCCGATTTTAAAGGACTTGGGAAGAAACTGACAGGAGGATTTGGTGACGTTGGCTACAAAGGAGTTCTCGAAATGTTGCCCAGTTTCCCACTTGTGGGTGGTGAGTGGGCGGCGGTGGGTTCTGATGGGAAGGGGAAACCCTACATCAGCTGTCGGGCAAGGCAGGATGGAGCCAAGTAGCCAGTGGACCGGCCAGTGGACTTAGCACCGAGGTGCCCCCGCCAGGTGCATTCGCACTGGGGTCCAGGGATCTTGAGTAGCCCCTTCGCTGAAACATGCGGGTCAAGCTGCCTGTCGTGGGTCACTGTCACCTGGGGGGCATGCACATACTGGCCCCTGGTGGGCTTATTATCTAGAAAAGTTCCCTCTGTGATTCTAACTCACACCTCGGGTCAGGGATGCTGATGTAAAGTGCGTGAAAGGATAATTTATAGGAAGGTTTAAAAAAAAGAAAAGGAAGGAAGGAAGGAGCTGGGGGGAGGGGAGGAAGGGTGGAGAGAAGGACAGAAGGTATGAGTTATGTTCCCAGTGTTATTACAATAACTAGTTGGGAGCATTTTATTTTCCAAGCTGGGTTTTCCAGTTTCCTTATCTCTGAATCGAGAGGGTGAAAGTGGACAGGTTTTTAACATCTCCTCCGAGTCTCTGATTCTACCGTCCCACATTAAAATTAAAAATGCTTTATAATGATGTTAATGCTCTTGCAGTAAAATGAGTCATTGTCATTTACAGAACACTGAGGGACGTTTTGCAGCCTGAGAGGAGGCTAAAGGCATAAAACAATGCAGGAACATTTGCCTCTGGTCCCGTTCAAAATACCAATCTTTTTTTTTTTTTTTTTTTCAACTGGCCTCAGTATCTAAAAACTCCAAGGAAAGGTGAGTGACATTTACTGAAAACCCTAAAATCTTCTTTAGTGACAGACAAATGAGAAGGCATAAAACAAGGAAGGAACATTTGCCTCTGGTCCCGTACAAAATACCTATTTTTTTTTTTTTTTTTTTCAACTGGCCTCAGTATCTAAAAACTCCAAGGAAAGGTGAGTGACATTTACTGAAAACCCTAAAATCTTCTTTAGTGACAGACAAATGAGTAAAGTCATCTTTTTAGAAGTGAGTAGTATCACACCCCATGCCCTTGCCATTAACAATTCCATTTTAGAGCACTGACATTCTCTGAAGCTCATAGGGTGTAATGTATGAAAAGTAATTTTATGATGAGGAAAATGGCCATGGAACAGAGGAAGATAAAGAAGGTTTCTATGAAATTAAAGTCAGTGATAAAAGTGGATTAATGCAGCACGTTCAAAATGACTACAGTGGAAGAGAAAACCCACTTTTTCCAGGAGAAACATTTTGAGGGAAGACCCTCAGACACACTGAAATTAAATTGCCCTACCAGTAATTTTTGTGTCATTGGCTCATTTATAGGAGATGTGATCGCTAATAATGGGTTTTCTTCATTCCCGCGAATGTTAAATTTAAGTCAGTTGTAAAGAGTTGGTAATTTACAAGCATTTATGAGGACTGTTCTGTTGAACCAAATTTTGCACTGGCAAGTCAGTTGCAAACTGAAATGAAAAAAGGGAGACAAAATGAAATGATCAATTAAAGAATATTAGGCAGATATTATACGAGACACAGCACGGAGAAAACGGACACACTATGTAATTTTTAAAATACCTGAATATAAAATAATACCTGCCAATACTTAAAGCCTTCTTCAGGACAGGCACATGTTGTGAGAATATTTTTATATAAAGGATGTTAGATGGCGTCGTTTGACGTCTGCACACCATCTAACTGCATGAATGTCTCAAAGTACTTATAATACGTAACTCATTTTAAAAGAACTCCCCTTTTAGACATTTATTTTTGTGTCCTTTTATTAACACCCCTACACGTACGTATAGATGTGTAACTCTGTAACTTGAGGGGCGTCCACACTTACCTCCTTCAGGGAAATTTCTAGAAGTTTCTAGACATAGTGGACACGGTGCCTTGCCAAGGTTCTGTCTGGACAGTAACAATGTATCTATTTACTGCCTCCCTCCATCCTCCCTCCTCCACAGCGGAGACCCCTCAGCACGGACAGCTCCCTCCTACCCACCTGCCCCTTGGGGATCCTGACACCCCTCGGGGAACGCTCCTCCCAGCGTGTGACGTCGAGTCCCTGTCACGTGCTGCAGGGGAGGGAAGGTCACATGCCAGCTAGTCAAGGGGACAGTCCAAAAGATGTATTTTATTTGACAATTTAACGTTAAAACTTTGTACAAACAAATCAAAATCAGTTTTAAAGCTACTAACACGTGTCTGTAGAACTTAGGAGACTGGGATTTTTCGTCTAGATTTCTGGAGTGCACTGCCTAGCTTTTATGCTAAATATCAGTGTTTAACTTGTACAGTTTCCAAGCCTGGCTGCTGCCAAATGAATTACGGTACCTTCTCTCGTGTCGGTTCCCTTCCTCACACAGTAAATCTTTATCTGATGCATTCACGCCTCCATCAGTGCGTGTGTGGCTTTGTCTTACTACATTTGGGCTACTGTGAAAGAAAAAAAATGCCACAGACTGGGGGCTTATAAACAGCAGACATTTTCTTCTCCCAGTTCTGGAGGCTGGAGGTCCAAGATCAGGGTGCTGGCAGATTCGGCATCTGCTGAGGACCCTCTTCCTGGCTCACAGGCAGTGTCTTCTCCCTGTGTCCTCACGTGGAGGAAGGGCTGGGGGCCCTGTGGGGTCTCTGTTAGAAGGACACTAATCCCATCCTGGGGGCCCCACCCTCATGACCTCTCACCTCCTAAAGGCCCCTCCGACACCATTACTTTGGCGGTTGGGAGTCAACACATGAATTTTGGGGGAACACAGACATTCAGTCTATAGCAGATTTCACTCAAACAACAATTACTGAGTGTTTTCTGCCCTGAAGGATGCACCCACGTACATGACCAGCTAGCTCCCTGACCCAGCGGCCTCCACACGCTGAGGAGTTAGAAAAAACCAAGTGCGTCACTGCTGTGTGTATAAGAGAAAAGGAATTCAGTGCAGGTAGAGAGGCACTGACAATACTCTCTATACTGTGACCAAAATCAAATTGCTGCAGACTAGGGACCCAGAGAGCCTGCTGAGCAGGGCGGCTTCAGCTGGGGTCCCAGGGACGAGCAGGTTTCCAGACACAGAGGAGCTGTAAGGCCGTTCCTGCTGCCAAACACCTGAGCACCGAGGGGGGCACGCGTCAGGACCCGCACCTTTCCAGGGGTCTGGGGGCGGGCAGGGAGGGCCGCGTGGGCGCAGGGTCGCCCCTGAACTCTATTCAGCACGTCCATCAGGGCAGCGTGTGAACTCAGGACCTTAAGGATGCATTCTGAAAAACCGTGCTCTAGTGATGGACCCAGATGCTGGCCTGCGCGGGGCTCCTCCTGGAAGGTGCGGGGTGATGGGGGTCTGTACCAAGGCCCCTCCCGCCAGGGCTTCTGAAAAGTCACAGGGTGACCGCAGGTCTGGAGCGGCGGGACCAGACAAGGTGCCCGGTGTGTAAATACCTGATGATCAGGAGTCAGACGCTGTCCCACCCTCCGGCTTCTGCAGATGGAGAGAAACAGGCTCGTGTGGAACATGAGGGGCTGTGAGCCCGACCCAGGGCTGCCGGGGATGCATCAGTGGTCGAACCAGCGGAATCACCAGGCCCACAGGGAGGGGACAGACAGGCCTCGGAGGGAGGAGAAGCTCAGGAGAGGGTAGGAGAGGGACTCTCACGGTGAAGTCCACCAGCTGTATCCCATTCAGTCAGCTCCGGACCGGGGTTTCTCAGCCCCAGTCCTGCAAACCTGGAGGCTGCTTTCCATCCAGGAGGCTGCTCTGAGCCTCCCCCAAACCCCAGGCAAACACGGCCACACGTGCCCTTGGACAGAGCAACCCTCACAGAGAACTGTGCTTCCAGACCCTCCCCTGAACAGCACGAAAATTGGGGGATTTCAGTAAAAAAATAATGCAGAAAACAAGGAGAGACTTAACTCCCAAGATTACATTTTGGCTTTGAAATCATTTTTTTTTAAACCACAAAGTATCAATACTAATCAAAAAGTAGCTAGATGAATTCATTCTGAGTAAAATAAGCCTTTTTTTTTGCAAACTGTACCTCAAGTTTGTTTCCTTCCAGTTTTATTGAGATATAATTAACACACACCACTCTATAAGTTGAGGTGTACAGCATAATGATGTGACCTACACACATCGTGAAGTGATGACCCCAGTAAGTTTAGTGAACATGCATCATCCCGTATAGGATACAAAAGAGAAGAAATAGAAAAAGTATTTTTCCTCGTGGTGAGAACGTTTAGGATTTACTGTTAACAACATTCCTGTGTAACACACAGCAGTGTTGCTTCTGTTTATCATGCTGTGAATCAGCCCTAGTTCTTAGTCATCTTGTAACTGAAAGTTTGTACCTTTTGACCCCCTCTCTCACCATGCAAAGATACGACATTATTATTGACCGTGTTCGCCACACTGTAGGTGTCACGCCCATGACTCATTTATCTTGTAACTGGCAGTCTGTCCCTTTTAATCTCCCGCACCTATTTCTCTCCTCCCTTCTCCCCTCCCCTGTGACAACCACCTGTTTGCTCTCTGTATCTATAACTCTGTTTTGTTATATTTATTTGTTTTTTGTTCATTTATTTTTTAGATTCCACATATGTGAGATCATTTAGTAATAGTCTTTCTCTGTCTGACTTATTTTTACTTAGCACAGTATCCTTTAGGTCCGTTCATGTTGTCACAGATGGCAAGATTTCATTCTTTTTTACGGCTGAGTAATATTCCATTGTGTGTGTGTGTGTGTGTGTGTGTGTGTGTGTGTGTGTGTGTGTGTGTGTGTATACTACATCTTCTTTATTCATTCTTCTGTCGATGGACACTTATGTTGCTTCCATGTCCTGGCTATTGTAAATAATGCCGCAGTGAACATTGGGGTGCATGTGCCTTTTCAAATTAGTGTTTTCATTTCCTTGGGATAAATACCCAGGAGTAGAATTCATATGGTAGCTCTATTTTTAGTTTTTTAAGGAACCTCCATACTGTTTTCCATAGCGGCTGCACCAATTTACATTCCCACCATCAGTGCACAAGGGTTCCCTTTGCTCCACGTTCTCACCAACACTTATTTCTAGTCTTTTTGATGACGGCCATTCTGACAGGTGTGGGATGATATCTCATTGAGGTTTTAATTTGCATTTTCCCGGTGATTAATTGTCTGGAGCATCTTTTTATGTACCCGTTGATAAAATCAGCATTTCAATATGGGATTATGGCAAAATAGAATCACATTGGGCTCAGAGCTTGATAACTCAGTGGAGGTTGGACTTGGGTCTAGAGGACAGTGTGTAGATGTCACAAGGGTGCAGTGATGTGAGGTCAGAAGAGGTGCCAGGGACCCGGTGAGGACGCTGGGCTTGTCTAGTGGCCGAGGATAAGGAGACCCCAGCTGCCATGTGCTTCTTGCTGCTGGAGACCCAGCCAGACTCAGGGGGCGTCTCCTCAGCCCCACCTCCTGATTCTGTCCAGATGCTCTTGCGTCTGCAACACACCCGCTCGCTCTCTGGTCCATTCCTGCAGAAATCCGTCTGTCTTAAAGGAAGCAAGTATTTCCACACGTGCATTTGTCTTTGTATACACACGCACACCCATGCAAATTTGAGTAACACGGGAAGTCTTCATTTCACCTTTCAAAGCCATTCCTCCTGAAATGACACTTCTGCTGCAATAGCGCCTCAAGCCGTCAGCTTCTACGACAAGTAAGCGACGGCCTTTGTGCTGGGTGACATGGTCTTGGGTGGAGGCAGATCCCGGCAGGAAGGGAGGAAGGTGACGGATGAGCCATCTAATCAGAGAAGAGACCATCCGCCGAATGGGCCGTTTGCTGAGTCAGCATGTAATTTTCATTTCATTTCCTATCTCTCATGTTTATGTTTACATGACACTGATTGTAAAACCGTGGGCTGCAACCCATTCAGTGGGTCATGAATTCAAGTTACTGGGTCGCTACCAGCAATTTTTTAAGTAAAAAAAAGAACAGGAAAGTATGGAATGTACAGAGTAGAAAATATCAAAGCGCATCACACATAGTAGGGCAAGTATCGCTGAAGGAAACATCAGGGGTGTGTGTGTGTGGACTAGGTGCCAATGTACAAGGCATCTCGTGTGTGGGACACAAGGCATGTGGGCAGGAAGCTGCTGGCAGAGTTGCACCCTGTAGAACCGGGCGGGAGATGAGAGGGATCCTGCCATGGGGGTTGGACAGAAGCACAGAGGCAGCCCCGAAGCCCTCGCATCCACCTAATTTCACTGTGCCTTTGATTCCTTGTTTATTACAAATCAAGGGGAAGCCATAAGGGGACTTCCAACCTCCGGGGATTATTAGGATGATTAAACCCAAAAGTATAAGACCTTAGCAAGCTTTATTAGCATTTGATGCACGTTAGCTTTCATCATCTTTACTGTCACCCTTGTGATCGTCATGACCACTCTGCCGTCACCCGCCCGCCTTCACTAATCCAAGCGTGAAAGAGCGAGGGAGGTGTAGGTGGAGATCGTATACGGGAAGATGGGCGCCAGCTCCCGGACGGACGTCTGGTTTCCTCAGTGTTAGTCTAGAACACGATGTCCGTGGCTACAAAATTTGTATGCAGATTGCAAAAGCTGAAAACACGGATTCCAAGACTGCTCTTTGATTCTGAAGATTTGTGCGCGTGTAAGGGTTCGCCGCTTCAACTGCAGGAGGCTCACAAGCACACGTGCATTCAAACGTGAGTCCAGAAGCCATCCAGAGATGTGCTTGTCTTGTCGAGTGGATGCAGAATTAGGTAGAAACGGGGCGGCGTGCTGATCTTTTGGGGTGTTAGTGCCTGTGAAGTCTGGCATCCAGGATATAGGAAATGAACGGTCAGCTGGCAGAGAAGAGAGCAGAATTATCTGACCCGGTGTTGGGCTTCTAGACGGACTCTGTAGTTTGTGAAAAATGAAAGGGTAGCAGATGCCCTGGGCTCTTGAGAAATTTTACCAATATTCCATTTTTATGGTCGTCATCAAGAGTGAGATGGCCCTTGGCAATGCAAGGGACCAAATGGGAGAGGAGCGGGAAGGGAACTTGGGTGTCTCCAAGGACCCCTGCGGAGCTCCTTTCTCCTGCTGGGCACCTAGCCCAGTGAGTTGAACCCTACGGCATCCTCAGTGCTCCTGTGCGGGACCTGAAGCCCACAGAGGTCAGCGATTGAACTGGGTCTCTGATGAATCAGCAGCCACTCTGGCTCTGAGCTAAGCCAGGGTGGGATCTTCCTTCCCCAGGAAACCAAAATATCCTATATCCGGTCCAGTGTATCTAGTTCATTGTATTTGACACCTGAAATTGAATTGTTAACGTAGTTGATAATAAGTTGCACCCAGAATAAACATAGAACCAACAGGTATATGTGACTGCATATGTTTATCTGCTTGACCGGTTGGATTCAGGAATTGGATGCATGTCTGTATTTGTTCCAGCTTCTCGACCAGAAATTGCTCTCCAGGCCATGACTTAATTCAGCAGAAAACCTTTGTTATATACAAGCGTCCCTACTTACACCACAAAATGGAGCTGAAAAGTGTTTCCACAGATGAGGGTATTCCTTGGGATGACGGCTGTATAGTCTATGACAGTGTGCCACATGGACAAATTTGAACCCCAAAGTCTGTTTAGTAATTTAAAAGAGAAACATTATGCTTCGTCTTATCAAAATGGAATAAAGAGCATGCATATTTTGTGTCAGTTTTAGCTCTCCCAGATCACAGATTTGATTCAAATAAATGCTAGCTGTAAATAACATTAAACTTGTAACTAACAATGTTGCAGAAGGCTCCTTGCCTCAGTGCCCCTTGCACCTGCTCTGTGTCACCCAGGCAGCAGGGTGAAGGCTGGGGGCCCACTCACCTGCACCCCGCAGCTCCGGTGCTGCAGCGGGAGAGCCCTGGGTGGAGAGCCTGCAGTGAAACTCCATATGCAAATTGCAGAAAGCAGACACTTAGTTACCTTATAGGACAGGAATATGACCTAATACACACAAATTTTAACTATAACAAAGCCCTGTAGACTAAAAATAACCCAGGAATTGTATTATACTTACCTTGACAATATAATCAAAGTTGTTTATTTCACACAGTTTCCTAAACAGAACACCACTATTCCTGCAAATTGTTATTAACTTACCAGAGGTTAGGGATGGAGGCTGTATCCATGGGTGTATGGGAATTCTTCCTTGAGCCTTAATGCATTGATACTTTAGCGTCTAGTTTTAGAAAGTTACAGCCCCAAACCCTCGGGTTCCCCCACGTGCCTCACCGCATACTCTTAAGTGAAGCCAAAACTCACAGCAAACCAAACAACAAAGCACCCACACTCAAAGTTATTAATAATTAAAAACAAATGACGTAGTGATCGGTCTTGTCAAGCAATCTCCTTGCTGAAAATTCTGCAAACCAGCTGATTGCAAATACCCATGCCCACTAGCTCACTGCCATGGCCGTGAAGGGGAGACCAGGAAACTCTAGTATCTTTTACTCGTTCATCTGAAGACTCAGTAGACAAATTGTATGTATGTTACTAACATTTTCTAAAGAGGAGTCGACATCCAAGTTTCTAATCTGGCTTCCCAGTGACCCTGGCTCTGGCCTGGGAGGTGAGCATGCAGCTGTGCTGTTCTGACCGTACACATTGGCATCTCAGGGGTGGCGTAGAGAGGGGGGACAGGAGCGTCCACACGGCCCCAGGCCCCAGCCTGTGCAGAGTTATTACAGAGATGCAATCCCTGTATCCTCCAGCCCAACAGCAATAGGAGGAGGGAGGGAGGAAGAAAGGCATTGTATTGTCACAGGGACATTAGCTGTCACCAACACCAGCTCTCTGTGTACGCACCAGCCTCTCGTAACCCAGTGTACCCCCACCTCCGAGACACAGATACGGGCTGGAGACTGACGAGACAGAGTTCCTGAACCCAAAAATGATGGCAAGACTTCCCAACCTCATCTGCAGCAAGGCCTGGGAGCTACCGCCTTCCTCAACAAAAGCTCCTATAGTTACACTCCAGTCCTCAAAACTAGAAGGCACACTCTTTAGTAAATAATCGTGGAACCAGGGGAAGTTACAGAACCCATGCGGAGAGGTCAGGGCCCCCGTCTCCCAGTACCCTCCCATGCTCGCATCGTGATAAACAGCACAGCATCTAACTCTGCAGAGCTCAGAGGTGCAGCCAGCCAGCACCCCAGTCAAGTGTTTATTGAAACCCCGCTGCGTACAAAATGCTGTTTAGATGTTGAACCAAAAGACGCAAATAACTCTACATATTCTCTCAAATTCTTTGGTACTTTTAGGCCGTGCAGGGTGTTAGATTTGCCTTAACCAAGCACGTCTGGGTGTCTCCCTGCAGAGAAGGGCTACGCAGGCATCCTGTGGGCATTGCTGAGTGGGGAGCGGGAGACGTGGGGCTGGTCCCGAATTAGACAGTGAGCGGGGAGGAAGTGGAATCGGAGGGGACGAAAGTGTCCATAATTAGTCAGAAATAAGATTCTCTGTCCACTACAAGATGTCCTCTCCCTGCCCGATTTGAAATTCAACCCTCATTTTTTTGCTTACACCAATCTTCCCAGAAGGCCGCGTACACCCTACAAAGTGAGGTTTATTCCGAGCAGCCCAGAGATTTTTGAATTTCATGTACATGTTTTCTGCTTTTTTTATATATATGAATTTACTTATTTATATTTGGCTGCGTTGGGTCTTCATCGCTGCCCGCGGGCTTTCTCTAGTTGCGGCGAGCGGGGGCTACTCCTCATTGCGGCGCGCGGGCTTCTCATTGCGGTGGCTTCTCTTGTTGCGGAGCACGGGCTCTAGGTTCACGGGCTTCAGTAGTTGTGGCACGCGGGCTCAGTAGTTGTGGCGCGCGGGCTTAGTTGCTCCGCGGCATGTGGGATCTTCCCGGACCAGGGTTCGAACCTGTGCCCCCTGCATTGGCAGGCGGATTCTTAACCACTGCGCCACCAGGGAAGCCCTGTTTTCTGCTTTCTATTACTCATCGCACAGAATCTGCAAGTGCATTTGAAACTCCATTTTTAAAACTCGATGAAATGAAATGTTATAAAGTTTAGTGTGGTTGCAACTGTATCAGAGAAGAGTGAAAACAATTTATGCTGGGTAGGAGGATGCAACAGGGATACACGACAAGAGCACTCATGCCTGAGTAAATGGTAGACGTGTGGGTCTGGGGAACCTGGGTGGCACCTGGGTCTACACTGAACGGGCCGGTCTGGAGTTCCAGGCTCTGCTTAAAGCACTTCACTTGTAGGACTGTTTTATTTGTCCTTCCCCCCGATCCCCGCCGCCACCCCGTGGCTGGCGTGGCTCCCGTCTCATGATAGGGGGGTGGGAGAAGGTGCAGTACCCCGGATGTGGGCACTGGCGCTGCAGCCTGGGAATCAGGTGATGGAGAAGAGCTGGGTGAGGGCCCGAGGAGGGACAGGGGCGAGGACCACGCACGGATGACACAGAGTCTGGATCACGTGGGGACGGTGACACATCGGGGTGGGACGAGGGCATCTAGCTGGACAGCTAGGGCAGAAGCCGTAGAGGATTATCGTGTGCATGGATGGTGGCTGAACCCACGTCGGGCGTGAAAGTCTGCCCAGCTCAGGTGTCGTCCTTCCATTTCATACGAAGAAGGTCCCAGCGTGAGAGACTTGCACGGGTGGCCACCAGGGAGGAGAAGGGAGAGACCAGGTCTCTGTCCCTTCCGCAGAGAGAGACACAGCATGGCGGGCAGTGCACACACACGCACTCATGTGCGCACACACGTGCACACACATGCACATGTACACGCACACATGTGCGCAGAAATACAATGCACGTGTGTGCAGAGACACCTATACACATGCATGCATACATGCGCATGTACATGCACACACAGAAGCACACACGAGCACGTGCACATACATGCACACACACACTCGTGCACACACATACACATGTACATGCACACATGTGCGCAGAAATACAATGCACGTGTGTGCAGAGACACCTATACACATGCATGCATACATGCGCATGTACATGCACACACGAGCACGTGCACATACATGCACACAGACACAGGATCACATTCGTGCACACGCACCGGGCAGTGCACACACACGCACTCATGTGCGCACACACGTGCACACACATGCACATGTACACGCACACATGTGCGCAGAAATACAATGCACGTGTGTGCAGAGACACCTATACACATGCATGCATACATGCGCATGTACATGCACACACGAGCACGTGCACATACATGCACACAGACACAGGATCACATTCGTGCACACGCACGTGCCGGGGCCAGGGTGAGCGGCTGCAGGTGTGGGGAAGCCGCCACGCCCAGCGTGAGGGCCAGGAGCAGCCGCGATTGCCGGGGGCGCTGTGAAGGAAGCCCCCAAGGCCCCGGAGGGGGGTGCACGTCATGTGGGCGCTGAAGGGCACGTGCTGCAGGGGTCGGCGGCGTGTGTTTCACCCTGAGCACAGGGCAGACGCGCGTCTGGAAGTGACAGCGGCCCCTGCGAGCCCCCAGAGGGCCCCTTGCACGTATTTTGTGGGGCCCACGTGATGTTCTTTAAACCAAGTGAGCAAACAAACGGGAAACAAAAAGGGAGCTTTTCCTTCATCGTCCAGATTTCTGGCTTCATTAGGGCGAGGGTGAGGGCCGGCACCGCCAGGAAGCGTTTGCACGGGCCAGCGCGCCCGCGGCACCCGCGGGGCCCGAGCACCAGCGCTCTGCACTCACCCCACCCCGGCGCCACGCAGGCGAGGCCGGCCTGAGCGGGTGGCGGCCACGGCGGCCACTTGAGGTTGGACCAGCCAGCAGCTTGGATAGGCTTCCTGCGCACGGGAGGTCCCGGAGCCGTGAAAGTTGTGTCTGGTTTTGTCTCTGGAAGAACCGTGCTTGGGGCCTGGGGGTGGATTCTGGCAGCCACGTGGAGGAAGGGGGGTGGTAGTCTCGGTCCTCTGGGCTTCCACAGCAGGACACCGTCGGCCAGGCCCCTTAGACGACTGACATTCGCTTCTCCCAGTTCTGGAGGCTGGACATCCAAGGTCAAGGTGATTGCAGATTTGGTGTCCGCTGAGGCCTCTCCTGGTTCACAGACGGCGTCTTCGTGTTGTGTCCTCACGTGGGGGAAGGGCTGGGGGCTCTCGGGGGTCCCTTTTATCAGGACTCTGATCCCATTTGTGAGGCCTCCACCCTCAGGACCACATCAGCCCCCAAAGCCCCCGCCTCCTGACCAGGGAGAAGCCGGACATCTGCGGGGTCTGGGACCTATTTGGAGCAGTCAGACCTGTAGCGATGGGAGAAAGACAGGACCCACAGGGTGAGCGCAGAGGCCACAGTAGAGGGGCCCACACCCCGTCCCCTACCCCCGGTGCACACGCCCCCTTACCCCCCTACTTCCACACCCGTCCCACTGCGTTTCTCCCCACCGTGTACCTGACTGACAGCACTGCCTGGGCCACCTCCAGGAAAGGGCAAGAGCCGCTCCTCTTAGCAAAGTACTAAGGAGCGCTTCTCTGCGTAGACGTCCCGGTGGGGGACCCTCCATCCCGAGGCAGCCGCGCCTGCTAGAAGAAGGGTTGCACCGTCTCTGGACATGACTGTCCTCGTCGGGACGGGAGGTGGCCTTTGCAAACCTCTCTTTGCTGTCACGCTTGGATTGTTGGTTGCATGAAAACCCGAGAAGTCAGTACCCACGTACTCGTTGCATCAAGAGCCACAAATCCGTGTTTCTTTCTCAAGAACAAGGCCTCACTTTGTAATACGGCCCCGGGTAGTGATGGAATATGGGTGGGGAATTAGGGGGCTTTGCCCCAAGTAAGCGTCCGGGGGCGGGGGCGTCGCAACTGGGAAATTGCCAGAAGGAACGCCCGGGTTCACAGCGACTCCCTAACTGAATTCCACTCAAGGCAGATGTGCAGACTGTTTTGTTGAAATGACATCAGTAGAAACATTTAGGAGTGATTAAAACTGATGGCCCTGCTCCATTACAGAGTCTGGTGTGTGTCAGACGGTGCTGATTTGGAGCCGCCCACAGATCCGTCCAGAATACTGAGCGTTCCCTTCCCGGGTTGGGTGGCTTGTCCACGGGACTGAGGCTCGAAATCGAGTCTGTTGCTGCCCTGCCCCAGCTGGACTGGCTGCTGCTCCCATATTGCATTCCGGTCGTAATGAGACCTGCCTGCTCCTTCCTCGTTTACCGGGACAGAGCCTGTTAGCTGTCGGGGGGTTTTGTTTGCTTTGCCTTCAAACTGTCTGATCTCTGGCTGTGGCAGACCAAGTCGAAGTTAAAAATGGACTTTTAAATCCACATTATAAAGGGAAGAAGCAAATACATACTACATGTCTGGGTGGTGTGGACGTAAGGTGTGTGGAATAGAGCTAGCTGACAATCACGTAACATTGGAGCTCCCGGCAAAGCTATTGTGAGGATACAATTATCCAATAAAGAAATTGAGTCTCAGAGTCAAGTTACTTGTCGAACTGCTGATCAGCTAGGAAATGACCTCAAGATGGTTTGGGCCCAGGTCTCCTGGCAGCTTTAGTGTTTCTGGAGGGTGTGGAGTCAGATAAAAACTTTTATTTCTCCTTTGGCTATTGACTGTGGATTTAAGTAAGTTATTGAATCTTTGAGCTTTACCTTTCTTAGTTTCCGAGCACTGTGATAGTAATGTGTAAATTCTATAAGGTTCTGAGAATCAGGCTAGGCCAACGTGAGATGTTTCTATTCTAGTCACCTTCTTCGGCCACTGAAAGAATCAACTGCATTAATTATCTGTTTTAATCATATGTATGTACATACACACGCACACACACACGTTAAGTATACGTCTGTGCATATATGCTTCACAGTGCTGGCTGATCCCTAAATACTTCGTAAAATGAATCCTTGCACCAGGGCCTATGGTCTTCCCACTGCTTTCCTGGCCAGGCATGGTGGAGGTCACTCAGGCAGAGCTGGGGAGGGGCTGAACTGGACTTGAGATCCAGACCCCAGGGTTCTGACCCATCCCCGCCTCGCCCTGCCTGTGACATGCGTGTTTTAAGTCGTGGTTTCGTTCTGTGGAGGGACGATGAGTCACCCTGGGGCGTCTCCACCTGCTCAGGCTGGGTCTGATGGAAGGAAGGGGGCTTCTGCACGGCCGGCACCATCCTGGGCCCCAGGCTGCGCACGGTGCAGGACCCCCTGTGCCCAGTGCAGCCGCCGGCGTCCTCAGGGGACAGGAGAAGAGAGCCGAGTGAGAAGGACTCACCGCGGCTGCGAAGACGGAGGAGGCCCAGCCCACGCGGGGCGGGGGGGTGGGGGGCCTCAGAGCTGGAGAAGGCGAGAAGCCGGTTCCCCGAGGAGCCCCCTGCCCCCCGCCCCCGCCCCGGGAGGACCCAGCCCTGCTGTTGTCTGGACTTTTCGCCCACTGGAATCTAGTTCAGATTTCTGAGCCCCGCAATCTAAGATAAAGCGTGTGTTGTCGCTTGGGAGGTTCTGTTTTGTTCGTTTTCAATTCATAGACTTTATTATTTGGAGCAGTTTTAGGTGTACAGAAAAGTTGAGCAGAAAATACAGAGTTCCCATAGATCAACCCCCCCCAGTTTCCCCTCTTATCAAATCTTGCATTAATGTGGTACATTTGTTATAGTTGATGAGCCAATATGGTTCCATTATTATTACAGATTATTAACTATAATTATTAACTGCAGTCCATGGTTTACATTAGGGCTCACCCTTGGTGTTGTACATTTCGTAGGTTTGTGAAATGTACAGTGTCATGTATCCACCATGACAGTGTCGTGCAGAGTAGTTTCACTGCCCTGAAAACCCTCTGTGCTCCACCTGGTCACCCCTCCTTCCAACCCTAAAACCCTAACAACCCCTGATCCTGATACTGTCTCCGTAGTTTTGCCTTTTCCAAAATGTCATGTAATAGTAATCATACAGGGTGTATCTTTTTCATACTGACTTCTTTCACTTAAGAATATGCATTTACGTTTCCTACCTGTCTTTTCATGGCTTGATAGCTCATTTCTTTTCATCACTGAACAATATTCCATTGTCTGCATGGCCCGTGGTTTGTTTATCCTTCCACCTACTGAAGGACATCTTGGATGCTTCCAAGTTTGGGGAATTGTGAATAGTCTCTAATTGTAAGTAAGTCTACCCTATCAGCTGTTTCGTTCCTGGATCATGTTTCTGGTAAAAACTCATTGTCTAACCCAAGGTCACCTAGATTATCTCCTATGTTCTCTTATCTTCTAGGAGTTTTATAGTTTTGCATTGAACATTTAGGTCTACAATCTATTTTGAGTTAATGTTTGTGAAAGGTGTAAGGTCTGTATCCAGATTCTTTTTTTCTTTTTGCCTGTGACTATCTACTTATTCCAGCACCATTTGTTTTCTTGTTTTGGGTGGGGGGGGGTTTTGGCCACGCCATGTGGCATGCAGGATCTTGGTTCCCTGACCAGGGATCGAACCCGCACCCCCTGCATTGGAAGCATGGATTCTTAACCACTGGACCGCCAGGAAAGTCCACCACCACCATTTGTTTTAAAAAAAAAAAAAAAAACACCTATTCTTTCTCCATTGAATTTCCTGTTCTCCTTTGTCAGAGATCAATGACTATATTTGTGTGGGTCTATTGCTGGGCTCTCTGTTCTGTTCCATTGATCTATTTGTCTGTTCTTTCACCAACACTACGCCATCTTGATAACTGTAGCTTGGTAGTGAGTCTTGAAGTCAGACAGCCGGTCCTCTGACTTTTCTGCCTCTCCTTATGAACTTTATAATTGGTGGTGTGTCATTATCCACAAAATAACCTGATGGGATTTTGACTGGGATTGAACTGAGTCTATAGACCAAGTAGTGAAGAATTGATATCATGACAATATTGAGTCTTCCAATATACATGGAATATCTCTTCATTTATTTAGATCTTGTTTGATTTCTTCCATCAGCATTTTGTAGTTTTCCTCATATAGATCTTGTATATATTTTATTAGATTTATGCTGCATTATTTCATTTTTTGTTGCCAATATAAATGGTTTTGTGTTTTTAATTTCAAAACCCTATTGCTCATTGCTGGTGTATAAGAAAGCAGTTAACTTATGAATATTAATCTTGTATCCTGCAACCTTGCTATAGTCACTTATTATTTCTAGGAATTTTTTAATTGATTCTTTGGGATTTTCTACATGGAAAATCATGTCATTTGCAAACAACAATGGTTTTGTTTCTTCCTTCCCAATCTGTATACTTCTTATTTCCTTTTTTTGTCTCGTTACATTAGCTGAGACTTCCAGTGAGATGTTGAGTAGGTGGTGAGAGGGGTCATCCTTACCTTGTTCCTGATCTTAACTGGAAAATGTCTAGTTCCTCACCATCAAGTATGGTATTAACTGTAGGTTTTTGGTCAATGTTCCTTATCAAGTTGAAAAAGTTCCCTTCTATTCCTAGTTCACTGAGAGTTTTTATCGTAAACGGATGTTGGATTTTGTCAAATGTTTTGTTGGCATCTATCAGTATGATCATGTGATTTTTTTTTTCTTCTTTAGCCTGTTGATGTGTGGGTTATATAATTGATTTGTTATTGAAGTATAGTTGATTTACAATATTGTGTTAGTTTTGAGTATACAGCAAAGTGATTCAGATAGATAGGTAGATAGATCGATAGACAGATAGGTAGATAATGTATTCTTTTTCAGATTCTTTTCCATTATAGGTTATTAAAAGATATTGAATATAGTACCCTGTGCTCTACAGTAAATCCTTGTTGCTTATTTATTTTATATATAGTAGTGTGTATCTGTTAATCCCATACTCCTAATTTATCCCTCCCCGACCCCTTTCCCCTTTGGTAACCATAAACTTGTTTTCTATGTCTGTGGTCTGTTTCTGTTTTGTAAATTAGTTCATTTGTGTCACTTTTTTTAGATTCCATATATAAGTGATATCATATGATATTTGTCTTTCTCTGTCTGGCTTACTTCACTTAGTATGATAATCTCCAAGTTCATCCATGTTGCTATAAATGGCATTATTTCATTCTTTTTATGGCTCAGTAGTATTCCATTGTATATATGTGCCACAGCTTCTTTATCCATTTATCTCTCGGCGGACATCTAGGTTGCTTCCATGTCTTGGCTGTTGTAAATGGTGCTGCTATGAACGTTGGGGTGCGTGTATCTTTTTGAATTATAGTTTTGTCTGGATATATGCCCTGGAGTGGGATTGCTGGATCATGTGGTAACTCTATTTTTAGTCTTTTAAGGAACCTCCATACTGTTCTCCATAGTGGCTGCACTAATTTACATTCCCACCAACAGTGCAGGAGGGTTTCTTTTTCTCCACACCCTCTCCAGCAACTATTATTTGCAGACTTCTTAATGATGGCCTTTCTGACCGGTGCGAGGTGATACTTCATTGTAGTTTTGATTTGCATTTCTCTAATAATTTGCAACGTCGAGCATCTTTTCATGTGCCTGTTGGCCATCTGTATATCTTCTTTGGAGAAATACCTAATTAGGTCTTCTGCCCATTTTTTGATTGGGTTATTTGGTTTTTGATATTGAGTTGTATGAGCTGTTTGTATATTTTGGAGATTAATCCCTTGTCAGTCGCATTATTTGCAAATGTTTTTTACCATTCTGTAGGTTGTCTTTTCATTTTGTTTATGGTTTCCTTTGCTTTGCAAAAGCTATAAATTGATTAGGTCCCATTTGTTTATTTTTTGCTTTTATTTCTTTTGCCTTGGGAGACTGATCTAAGAAAACATTGGTACGATTTATGTCACAGAACGTTTTACCTATGTTCTCTTCTAGGAGTTTTTGGGTATCATGTCTTATATTTAATTCTTTAAGCCACTTTTTTATCTTTGTATATAGTATGAGGGTGTGTCCTAACGGCATTGATTTACATGTGGCTGTCCAGCTTTCCCAACACCACTTGCTGAAGAGACTGTCTTTTCTCCATTGTACATTCTTGCTTCCTTTGTTGAAGATTAATTGACTGTAGGTGTGTGGGTTTATTTCTGGGCTCTCTATTCTGTTCCGTTGATCTAGTTGTCTGTTCTTGTGCCAATATCACACTGTTTGGATTGCTCTAGTTTTGTAGTATTGTCTGAAGTCTGGGAGGGTTATGCCTCCTGCTTTGTTCTTTTTCCCTCAGGATTGCTTTGGCAATTCTGGGTCTTCTGTGATTCCATGTAAAACTTAGGATTATTTGTTCCAGTTCTGTGAAAAATGTCATGGGTAATTTGATAGAGATCTCATTAAATCTGTAGAGTGCTTTGGGTAATATGGCCATTTTAACAATATTAATTCTTCCAATCCAACAGCATGGGATACCTTTCCATTTCTTTGAATCATCCTCAATTTCCTTTATCAATGTTTTATAGTTCTCAGCGTATAAGTGTTTCACCTCCTTGGTTAGGTTTATACCTAGGTATTTTTTAATGGGATTTTTTTTTTCACTTTCTCTTTCTGATTATTTGTTAGTGTTAAGAAATGCAACAGATTTCTGTATGTGAATCTTGTATGCTGCTACCTTGCTGAATTCATTTATTAGTTCTAATAGTTTGGGTTTTTTTAACATTTATTTATTTATTTGGCTGTGTTGGGTCTTCGTTGCTGCACGCGGGGTTTCTCTAGCTGTGGCGAGCAGGGGCTACTCTTCGTTGCAGTGCACGGGCTCCTCATTGCAGTGGCTTCTCTTGTTGCAGAGCACACGCTCTAGGCATGCGGGCTTCCATAGTTGTGGCTCACAGGCTCTAGAGCGCAGGCTCAGTAGTTGTGGTGCACGGGCTTAGTTGCTCCGCGGCATGTGGGATCTTCCCGGACCAGGGCTCGAACCCGTGTCCTCTGCATTGGCAGGCGGATTCTTAACCACTGTGCCACCAGGGAAGTCCCAGTTCTAATAGTTTTTGTGTGGAGTCTTTAGGGTTTTCTATATAGAGTATCAAGGCATCTGCATATAATGACAATTTTACCTCTTCCCTTCTGATTTGGATACCTTTTATTTCTTTTTCTGGTCTGATTGCTGGGCTAGGGCTTCCAATACTATGTTGAATAGATTTTTCTTCTTTAGCCGTTGATGTGTGGATTACATAATTGATCTTAAAATTTTGAATCAACTGTGCATTCCAAGAGGGAATCAATCCCGCTTGGTCATGATGTATATAAATGTTTTTACACACTGTTGCATTTGATTTGCTAATTGTTGATCTGTGTTCATGAGAGATATTGGTCTATAGATTCCCTTTACTGTCATATCTTTGTCTGATTTTGATATCAAGATGGTGCTGGCCTAATAGAATGAGTAAGGAAATATACCGTCTGATTCTATTTTTTTGGATGACACTGTAGAGAATTGATATATTGATAATTTCGCCCTTAAATATTTGGTAGAATTTACCAGTCGACCCATCCGAGGTTGGTGCTTTCTGTTTTAGAAGGTTATTAATTCTTGATTCAATTTCCTATAACATGTATAGGTCTATTCAGATTACCTGTTTCTCTTTGTGTGAATTTTGGGAGGTATATCTTTCAAAGAATTGGTCCATTTTATCTAGGTTATCAAATTTGTGGGCTTAGAGTTGCTCATAATGTTCCTTTTCTGTCCTTTTAATGTCTGTGGGATCATTAGTGATGGCCCCACTTTCCTTTCTGATGTTAGCGATTTGTGTATTCCCTCTCTTTTTCTTAAAAATAGGCTAGAGGCGAATCAATTTTATTCATCTTTCAACGAATCAGCTTTTGGTTTCATCGATTGTCTTTTCTGATGTCCTGTTTTCATTTTCATTTATTCTTATTACTCTAATTTTTATTATTTCTCATTTTTATTATTTTCTTCAGCTTATGTTAGATTTAATTTGCTCTTTCTTTTCTAGTTTCCTAAGGTGGAAGCTTAGGTTATTGATTTCAGGTCTTACATCTTTTCTAATATATCGCTTCAGTATCCTAAATTTTCCTCTGAGCGCTGCTTTTGCTGCATCCCACAAGTTTTGATAAGTTGTATTTTCATTTAGTTTGAAATAGTTTTAAATGTCTTCTGAGACTCATTTTTTGACCTATGTGGGGTTTAATGTGTTGTTCTCCAAATCTGGGGGTTTTCCAGCTATCTTTCTGTTATTGATCTCCAGTTTACTTCCATTGTTGTCTGAGATTATGTTTTGTATGGTTTCTGTTTTTTAAAAATCTTTACGGTGAGTGTTATGGCTCAGTGGTCTGTCTTGGTGAATGTTCTGTGTGACCTTGAGAAGAAGGTGTGTCTGCTGTTGCTGAACAAAGTCATCTACCGATGTCAGATCCCTTTACAGATGGTGCTGCGCAGTTCAGCTACATCCTTTTACTCATTTTCTCCTGCTGGGTCTGCCCATTCTGATAGAGGGGTATTGAAATCAGCTATAATTGTGGATTTATCTATTTCTTCTTGCAGGGCCATCAGTCTTTGCCTCGTGTATTTGGAAAGCTCTGTTCTTAGACACACATACACTAAGGATTGTAATGTCTTTTTGGAGAACTGACCACTTTATCCTTATGTCAAGCCCCTCATTACTCCTGACAGTTTTCCTTGCTCTGAAGTCTGCCTTGTCTGACATTAATATGGCCATCCCGGCTTTGTTTTGATGAGTGTGAGCGTGGCATAGCTTTCTCCACCCCTTTACGTTTCATCTTTCTGTGTCATTATATTTAAAGTGGTTTTCTTGTAGACAGCGTACACTTGGGTTTCAGTTTTATCCACTCTGACAGTCTCTATCTTTCTTAGAAGGGTGTATTTAGACCGTCGATTTTTTTAATATATAAATTTATTTATTTAAAAAAAAAAAGGTTCTGACAAACCTAGGGGCAGGACAGGAGTAAAGACACAGACGTAGAGAATGGACTTGAGGACCCTGGGAGGGGGAAGGGTAAGCTGGGACGAAGTGAGAGAGTGGCATGGACATATATACGCTACCAAATGTAAAATAGATAGCTAGTGGGAAGCAGCCGCATAGCACAGGGAGATCAGCTCGGTGCTCTGTGACCACCTAGAGGGGTGGGATAGGGAGGGTGAGAGGGAGACGCAAGAGGAAGGAGATACGGGGATATATGTATATGTATAGCTGATTCACTTTGTTATACAGCAGAAACTAACACACCACTGTAAAGCAATTATACTCCAATAAAGATGTTTTTAAAATAAATAAATAAATGAATAAAGATGATATGAAGTTCAAAATTTTATTTTATTTTATTTATTTTTGGCTGCATTGGGTCTTCATTGCTGTGCACAGGCTTTCTCTAGTTGTGGCGAGTGGGGCTACTTTTCATCGTGGTGCACGGGTTTCTCATTGCAGTGGCTTCTCTTGTTGCAGAGCACAGGCTCTAGGTGCACAGGCTTCAGTAGTTGTGGCACACGGGCTGAGTAGTTGTGGCTCACGGGCTCTAGAGTGCAGGCTCAGTAGCTGTTGTGCACGGGCTTAGTTGCTCTGCGGCATGTGGGATCTTCCCAGACCAGGGCTCGAACCTGTGTCCCCTGCATTGGCAGGTGGATTCTTAACCACTGCACCACCAGGGAAGTCCCTAGACCATTGATTTTTAGCATGATTATTGATATAATTGGATTAATATCTACCATATTTGTTACTGATTTTGCCCTTATCCTTGTTTTTTGGTTTTTTTTTGTTTTGTTCTGTTTTGTTTTTTGTCTTCCACTCTTTTTCTGCCTTGTCTGGTTTTAATTGAACATTTTGTAGGGTTATGTTTTCTCTCCTTCCTTAGCACGTGAACTATACTTCTTTTCCTACTTTTTTAAGGGTTTGCAACATACGTTTACAGCTAATGCAAGTTCTCTTTCAGATAACACTATACTGCTTCATAGGTAGTGAAAATACCTTATAAAAGAGCATCTGAATCCTTCTGTCTTATCCCTTATAACATTGCTGTCTTTTCTTTTACTTGTCCATGAGCTGTAATCACTGGTCACTGTTATTATTTTGAACAAAGTGTTGCCTGTTAGATAAGTTAAGAAAAAAAGGAGAATTTACTTTACCTTCATTTATGCCTTCTCTAATGGATTTCCCTTGTTGTATAGACTGGGTTTCTCACCTATATAATTTTTCTTCTTCCTAAAGGGTTTCTTTTAACATTTCCTTTAAGACAGATCTACTGGCAACAAATTCCCTCAATTTTTGTTTGTCTGAGAAAGTCTTTATTTCTCCTTTACTTTTGCAGGATATTTTGCTGAATATAGAACTACAAATTAGTGAGGTTCTTTTTTCAACATTTTAAATATCTCATCCACTCTCTTCAGGCTTGCATGGTTTCTGAAGTAAAGTCCAGTGTAATTCTTACCCTAGCTCCTCTGCAGGGAAGCTGTTTTTTCCTGTGGCTTCTCTCAAATATTCTCTTTGTCTCTGATTTTGAATATTTGCATATGATGTGCCTACATGTATATTCTTGGTATTGATCCTGCTTGGTGTTTCCTCAGCTTCCTGGATCTGTGGTTTGGTGTCTGTCATTCGTTTGGGGAAATCCTCAGTCATTGTTGCTTCAAATAGTCTTCTGTTCTTTTTTCTCTCTCTCCTTCTGGTATTCCCACTAGGAATGTGTTACACCTTTTAAATTGTCCCACAGTTCTTGGATATTCTGTCCTGCCTCTTAATTAACTCATTTTGTCTTAGCATTTCAGTATTGGAAGTTTCTATTGACATTTCTTCAAGCTCACTGATTCTTCCTTTTGCATCAGTGTTCAGTCTGAAGGCTTTCTTCATTTCTGTCAAAGTGTTTTTGATTTCTAGCATTTCCTTTGATTCTTTCTTAGAGTTTCCATCTGTCTGCTTCCATTACTCATTTGTTTTTGCATTACATCCACTTTTGCCATGGGAACCCTTAGTGCATTAATCATAACTGTTTTAAATCCTGGTGTGATAATTCCAACATTCTGGCCATATCTGTCTCTGGTTCTAGTGCTCTGCATCTCTTCAAACCGTGTTGTCTTTAGTTTGCCTTATAACCTTTGGTTAAAAGCTACAGGTGATACACTTGGTGAAAGGTCTTTGGTGTGAGGTGCCATGTTTTTCTCTCTAGTAGTTGGGCTGTGCTCACTGACACTATAGCTGTAGGTGTCACAGGCGAAAACTTCGTGTTTTGTTGTTTTGGATTTTTTCTCCACTTAGGTGAGACAGGAAGGCTAGGGAGGCTTCCACCAGCTCAGCTGGGCTCTAACCAACCCCAGTAAGTTAGCTCTGGTAGAAGAGTTTCTGCAGAAGGAAGAACTTGTTAAGGAGAACAGCATGCCCTGGCATATTTCAGTGTGGCTCCTTTCCCTCCCTCTGTTGGAAGTGAGGGGATTTTTCTCAGATCTTCACTGGGAGAACCAGGCAGGCTCCTGGAGGTAAATCTCACAAAGCGTGGGTCCCCCAGGACTGGGTCCCCTAGAATCTTCCCCTTGCAGACTTGTCCCCACAGAGCCTCCAGCAAATCCTCAATTACAGCTCAGTTTCCTCTGCCCCAGCCCTGGATTCTGCTCCGGTAAGTTGTGATTCTCTGTGTCCACCTGTCTGCATCTTCAACGTTTGCATCAGTGACCTTGGTTCTCTGCTGTGTCTAAGAAGAGTCGCTGACTTTCAGTTTGTTACGCGTTGTGAGGATGGGGGTGGCGACTTCAAGCTCCGTACCTGCCAGACCAGAGACCAGAAGCCTAACGAGCGCTGTTTAAGCTCCTGGCAGTGGTCACTTGTCCCAGCATCCAGAGAAAAGTAACACAGGGGAAGGGCTCAGCCCTACAAAAGTGGTGGCGGTGAGGCTTGGGGACAAGCAAGGAAGGACACTGCACACAGAAGGAGGGGTGCGAGCCCCGCCAGCAACTTCAGCCACCGGTGGCCCTGCCCACAGAAGAGCTGATGTTTAGGCTGAACTGACGGAGGTCGTGGGCAACCAGCATGCGAAGGAGAAACTGAGAAATAAAGTGGAGGGTCTCTTTTGAGGACAGGCTACAAAGGACCTTGCCTGCCTGGAGAGTTTGGATTTTATACTGAGCAATTCAGAGGTCTTGGTGTTGTTTGTTTGTTGAACGAGGAGGGGCAGTGTCGGGGCTGTGCTTGTGGAAGAGAAAGCCTTAGGGATGCAGTATGGGCCGGGTAGGCAGGGGGGCCCCTGGGGGGACAGAAGGAGGTGTCGTGAGGGAGGGTCCCCGCGCAGGCGGGCAGAGGTGGGGTGGGAAAGCAGGCTGGCTGCAGACGGAGTCGCAGGAAGGCTGGAGCCATCAGTATATGCTCTAGATTTCACAGCGATGGCTCGGGTGGAAGCTGCCAAATGCGGTGAACGTAGAGCACGTTTGAATGGAGCCGATGGTCACGGGACACAGTCTCTCACCATGTCCCTTCTCGACTCCTCCTAGTGTAAAAAATTTTGCTAGCGTGGTGTCTCTGGTAACACAGAGGTTTCTCTTCCCCACCAAACTGTGTTCCCTCGGCAGCTCCAGGTCCGCCCGGAGCGACTTGGGTCGGCTGGACACAGAGAAGGCCGGCCCCGTTCCGTCGGTGGGCCTGGGGGCAGGTCAGGAGAGGTCGGACGTCAGGGCAGTTGTCTTGGGGACCTCCCTTTGGTTCAGCCAGTAAACACGTACGCAGCTCACGCCAGGTGCCAAGAGCGCACGGCAACGCCCCGCCGCAGGTCCTGGGCTCAGGTTCGGTGCCTGTGATGCCTGGGTTTCCTCATCAGTACGGGGGGTACGGACACCTCTGAGCGTGGCTGTCAGCAGGACTAAGGTAACCCATGTGCGGCAGGCGGCCAGGTGTGGGAGCTCAAAGCAGAAGCTTCCATTTTGTCAGAGAGGAGAAAAATGAGCAAGCAGAATGAGGAGACGGAAATTACCTATTTTGGATAGTAAGTCAAAAACTTTCAAGTTATATGACATTAAAAGTTTCCCAGACAAATAAATCACGTTAACTAGCCAACAGCAGCCATTTATCCTTTCTGTAGTCTTGTGTGAATTTGGAATAAAAACCGAGGAATAGCTCTGCAGACTGAGAAGGATACAGCTTTACATTTTCTCCTCTGTCTTTCACAATAACTGTAGAGAATGAAGAGGGGCAGGGGTCCTGGAAAGACCGTTGTCCAAGGAACGATCATCACTGGTGTCCAGGCTCTGCCAGACACCAGCAGGACGACCTCGAAGGGCGACCTCGTCGTCCGTCCCGAGAACTTCCTCAAATAAAATAAGTTGGGGGAGGGACCCCAGTGCCCCAACTCTGGGCTCTCAGGGGACACCATGACATGAAGACACGGCCCTTCAGTGAAACGTTCAGAGGAGAACCCACCGCTCCCGTGGAGCCTCCACGGGGAGAGCCGTACGTTGGGCCAGTGGCCGTGGCCCAGTTGAAAACAGCGTCCCTGGCCTGCAGTTTAAGACTCCACGCAGATGTGGGGACTTGCTGCCCTACCCCACACGGGCGGCCCTGGGGTCTCTGGGCCGTCCCGGGAATCCCACTACAGATCTGCGATGGGGCGGTGGAGCCATCCTTCAGAAACCGGGAAGGACTTCTGGGTACGGGCCCAGCTCTCCACAGTCCCGAGGCAGATCCCAAACTTTGCTCAGACCGCGGCTGAGGCAGCCAGATGCTAAACGGCAGGACGCCGCAGTCCCTGAGTGCTCCGGGGCCTCCGTGCTTTATTTTTGTCGGTTTCAGCAGGAGCGACACCTGGCCTCCAAGCGCCGGCGTGCATCTGCAGTCACTGATGTAAGACCAGCCCCCGAGGGCGCGTCCATCCTGGCCTCTCTCAGCACTTGGTGAACTTAATAGGGATTCAGAAGAAGTCTATTGAGTGAATCGACTGAATAAAACAACTCGGTTTAACAAATTCAGCCAGTGAGCTGAATTTCTCTCCTGGCTCAGGAGGAATCGTATCGTAGATCAGGGCCCATGGAAGTCGCTACGTGGTCGGAAAAAGCAGCGGGCGCGTGCGCACAGGCGTTGGCCTCCCAAGGACCCGGCGGTTTCCGCGGTTTCTTCGTGTTCAGGGCTTGGAAGAAAGGCAGTCGGGCTCTGGGGCTCCAGTGAACTACTTCTCGTCTGTGGACGGGCTCAGCGGCGCAGCAGGCGCTGTCTGTGGTCGGAGCACCGAGTCGGCTGTCCCGGGGGCCCCTGAGGGACGGGACGGCGTCGGCCTCGGGTGCCGAGGCTGGGCCGGAGCCCGGCCTCCGCCAGCGACCGTGGTGTCCCTGTGGGCGGCCTCTTTACGGGGCCCTGGGGACGAGCGGGGCGCGTCACTCGCCGCTGCCGCCGCGCAGGAGAAACGGAACGGCCCTCGCAAGTGGGCGTCTGGCGGCGACAACCGCGCCACCGCAGCTGGGCCCGCGGACGGGGGCGTGCGTTGACTCCGCGGCCCTGCCGGCTGGAATCCGAGGGGGAGGCGCCGCGGGGCCGGTCCCCGAGGCCTCCGTCCTGCGTGTGGACAGCCACCTCCTCCCCGCGTCCCCACGCGGTCACCCCTGTGCGCGCCTGGGCCCTCGTCTCTTCTTGTAAGGACACCCGTCACCCTGGATCAGGGCCCATCCTAGTGGCCTCACTGAAGTGCTTCTCTAGTGTCCCCCGCCCCCAAAGACAGCCACGTCGGGAGGCACGGGGGTAGGGCTCCTACGTGTGAACTGGGGGGACACAGGAGGTGGAGCCGGGGAACGGGCACTCCTCCCTGTGTTTCCCCCACGAGGCGGATTTCTTCCTCACGCGTCGTAGTAGCCGGACCGTCGCCGTCGGTCCTGCTCACAGCTGCAGCCTCGGAGCGACCCCCGCAGCCCCCCACCGCCTCCCAGCCCCTCCGCGAGGGAAGAGAGGCCGCGACCGAGCCACGCTCCGGACCCCAGCGCCACCGCCGTCAGCCCGTCCTGACTGCGCCCCTCCCGCCCCTGGGCGCCGTGTCTGGCTGGCCCGCAGCCCCCCTCTCTCCATCCTCGTGCACCCAAAGAGGGCCTGAGGGAGCGTCACATAAGCACAGGTCAGGAGACAGCAGAGCGCACGTGGCACAGGCACCGCACAGCAGGCGCCGAGCGCCCGGCGCCGTCTCCCCGGCGTCAGAGGTGGACACGGCTGACACCCGGCAGGTGTAAGGACGGGTTTCGGTCAGTGTAACTGCGGCCAAAGGGGACAGGCCAGCGTGACCTGGACTCGACGCTGGTTTGTGCAGAGGTGACGGAGGGGGTAGGGGTTAAAGGATGCGTGACGGATCTGGGGGCTGGGGGGTACTCAGTGGAGTCAGGGAGCAAACGTCACAAGGCCAGGAGGGGGCTGGTCGGGGGGGACCCCGTCTGCTTTGCTGCCTGGGGCTCAGGGAAGTCGGGCTCCCCGCCCAGAGGCTGGGACACGGGGCCCGTCTTCAGGTGTGGCTGCAGCACCTTGTTTTCTCGGGCTGGGGTCTCCCGGGAAGCAGCCTTGAGCTGCTAGAAACTTTGTTAGTGTTTGTCCGAGTGTTTACAGGCCGGGCGAGGCCTCGGGGAGAAGAGGGGTCTGGCCGGGTCCGGAAAGGAGAGGGGCCGTGTCACCTGGCCCTCCCGTTCTGATGAAGCTTATCGTCCAGCAGGGACGATGGGCATTCGCCACAGAACCACCTAAATCCACGTGACGGTGCGGTGGCCGGTGGTCCTGGTCGTAGGTGGGGTACCTGCATTCTTAACGTTCTGTTTCTTTCAAAAACCCTGCACTGAAATAGGTACACAAAACTGCCTGAGGCGTCAGGACGCCTACTCTGGGAAGCGAGGCTGGGTCTGCGGGCTTCCTCACGGGCAGGGGGGGTCACAGAGGCTGCCCCACCCTCGAGGCGGGAGGTGGAGAGAACTGACGGTGCGGGCGTGCAGGGGGCAGGGAGGGGCGCGTGCGGAGTCCCCGGCAGAGGCAGGAGGCCTGCGGGGGGCCAGATGGGGGACGGGGCGCGTGCAGGGGCTGGGAGCAAGGGCACGGGGGCGTGGGGTGCCGAGGCCTCCGCCCCCCTCCCCCATCCTGCGGGCAGCAGGGGCCCCCAGGGTCTGGGCGGGTGCAGTCACAAGGCAGCCACGAGCATCTCTGGTTTCCCGTTTAGAAATAGGAGAAGGAGCCAAGAAAGGTGACAGAAACAGGACAGTGTCACCGAGGAGAGGGCGCGACTAGGAAGAACGCAGACCAAAGCCCCAATTTCCTGAGTGACTTCCCCACAAGTAAATATTGATGTTAAGGAAAAGTAAGAACCTTTTCTCATTAAAAAAAAATTTAATTTTACTGAAGAATAGCTGATTTACAATGTTGTGTTAATTTCTGTTGTACAGCAAAGTGATTCAGTTATACACGTATATGCATTCTTCTTCATATTCTTTTCCAGTATGGTTTATCACAGCATGGTGACTATAGCCCCCTGTGCTCTACAGTAGGACCTTGTTTATCCTTCCTGTATGTACTAGTTTGCCTCTGCTAATCCCAAACTCCCAGTCCTTCCATCCCCCCACCCTTGGCAACCACAAGTCTGTTCCCTATGCCTGTGAGTCTGTTTCTCTTCGGAGATAAGTTCATTTATGTCATATTTTAGATTCCACATTTGTGATATCATATAATTTTGTCTTTCTCTGTCTGACTTACTTGGCTTAGTATGATCATCTCTAGGTCCATCCATGTATTTAATCCCACTTTCTTCCTTATTGTTTCCCAGTATTTCTTCAAATGTTCATGTGATTTAACTTTCCCGATTTTGGTCAAATTGTGATGTCAGGAAATGTTTATCATTTCCTTCATTTGTCGCCTCAGCGGTGGTCAGTGAGATGGACCACGGGTTTTGGAAGGAAGGTGACGATTTAGAGAACGGAGTGTTCATCTAATGCTGAGATAAATTAACGTTTATAAAAAGTACCAATTCCAAAAATATTCACTACCCAAAGAGCACTCGTCACCAAGAACTGGGGCTGCTACAAACTCCAGACCAGTGCCGGTACGGTGAGTGGTTAAAAATAACACAAGTCGATGTCGTACAACGTGAAAAAATTGGCAAATAATTGCGCCTTGAACAGGCAGTAAACGTGTCCGATATTGGCCCATCCTGCGTAAAAGTTGTTGTGCCCGTGGTTTCCATGATCTCAGTGGACACGACGTCCCCTCTGGGAAGGGGCACTTGAGGGCTCGGGGCAGGGGTCCACGGCGAGCTCAGCGGAAATGTCCCACTTTGAAGAGCATCTTTGGACTCCAAATATAATTGGCTAGGTAGAACAATTCCTTTTGTTCTCTAACACTCTTTAACTTGAAATTTCTTTCCACCTTTGTGTTTAACAAATGTTGAGAAACCCCAAATCCCCCAAAAGTATATTCTATAACTTCACTTTGCCCTCAATATGCTGAAAGTTTATTTTTTTTAACTTCCTTAAAGTCTATTTTTGGAAGTAACTTAAATTCCCTCCCCCTGCAAAAAAAGTGGGGCAGTTGATTAAAATTAAGTATGGTGACCCGTTCAATACTGAGATGATTAGAGAGCCCTGTGTGTGTATGCGAGTGTGTGTGTGTGTGTGTGTGTGTGTGTGTGTGTGTGTATTCTTGTCTTGGAACCAATTTCACAAAAGGTGATTGTGAAATGAGACCACCCTTCTCTCTTTGTTCTATTATTTTTCTAGGACAAAGCTCCAGGGGCAACAGTTTGGTAAATGGATCTATGCTTCTGAAAGATATTTTATTCACGTGGTTTGCTGGCCTTTGATTGTTAGTGAGGTTAAAATATTTCGCTAGTAATTTGAATTTTGTGTCTATGAAATTATTTTCATTTTACCTGCTAATTGTTTCAGGGAATTATTTTTCTTACCTTCATGATTTCTTTAAACACTGAGGATGTTAGTATTTGGGGTATTTCTTTCCTTTTTAATATTTTAATATTCTCTAAGAATTTTTATATTGTAATATTCCCTAAGAAGTGGGGAGATGGGGAGATGTTTGTCAGTTATAAACTCTCGGTTATAAGGTGACCGAGTCCGGGGGACATAATGCACTGCATGGCAACTACAGTCAGCGACACTAGATCGTATACGTGGAGTTGCTAAGATGGGAGACTTTTACTGTTTTCACCGTAACGACAACAACAAATGGTGATTATAGACGTGAGGGGAAGGACGTGTTAACTACCCTTCTTGTGGCAAACATTTCCCGATACGTACGTGTATCAAGTCATCACACTGTATACCTTAGACTTAACGCAACATGTCAATTGTGTCCCAACAAAGCTGGGAAAATATATTCTGCAAGGGGACACAGAGGAGGAAATGACACAGGCAGGTCATGAGCGGCCAGGCAGCTGTGCCTTGGGACAGCACACTGGCCTCTTGTCCAAATGTGCATAGGTGGAAGAATAGGCGATAGATTTGGTTTTACTAAACCAAACTCTCTCTCCAAATGTCTGGATTTCAAATCCTGTGATTTTGAAATTGCATTTTTCTGACTGACTCTTGTGTCTCTGGCATGCAGGTAACCGAATCGGGTGTTTCTCTCCTCGAATGGGCGTCAGAATCAAGCCGTAGCTAAGACGGGAGGTCCTGGCCCCATCACCATTCCTACTCTCCTTTCTCTTGCTTCCTAGTTAAATTTTTTCAGTTGAGTTCACGTTCTCGTTTGTATTTGTAAAAACAAACTAAATCCTCACTGGAACGTGTCAGCGTGTAAGCCAACAAACAAATAGGAGGTCGGTTTTCTAAGATCACCAGAAACATCCTTGTGCAGAGGTGACTTCATCGTCTGAGATTGCTCCTTCTGTAGAATTCTGTACGTATGCTTCCCTGGCTATGAGGTATAAAGATTCTCATGGCTTCTAAGATTTTGCCTCATTTATTTCCCAGAAGGTCGTACTAATTTATAAACACCCTCCCGTAGTGAAGGATTCATGCTTTGCCACTTTCTGGCCACAACGGCTTGTTTTACTTATTAATATACCTATTTGATTCATAGAAATGTGCAGATATATTTGGACTTCAATTTTATTTTTTGCATGAGTAGAAAGGAGGGGCTGGTTTGTAGATACACCTCTCTCTGACTTGTAATGCAGTAAAAGAAGGTTCAGTTCTATTCAAAGGTTTTGAAAACGGATCTTTGTAGGAGGAAGAAGTATGGTCAAACAGAGAACAGAAAACGTCAGCACTACACCTGCTGCAGGTGGGCCCCGCGCACCTGCCCCTGTACTTCTTCCTCCTCTTTCCGCACGTAAACTATTTCCGGGTGCGTCATTCACGTGCATAGGGCTGATCTAAATGTTCTCCAGTGAGACATTCTCCCCAAAGAAATGTTCCCTATTAATGAATCTTCAGTCGTAGTCATTGATACTGGGGGAAAATGAGCTAATGGCGTAAATCCATATTGGTGATGCTTCCTTTATCATTTGATTTAGCAAAAGAACACTCTGCTCCTGGAAATTGCCGGGCACCGCTGGCGATAAATGAATCCTGTCTTGACTACTTTCCGGTGGAGAGCGTGGATTTTAAATTAAAATGTTTACACCAGGGATTGTATTATGAGTTTCCATCATCTAAAATCTTAAAATGAATTTAATTTTCATAAAACTTCAAGTTTATAAATTGAGCCATTTAAGGTATTTGTCAACACTACCTTAAAATTAACTATGAATTCCTATTTCAAGATTGCTTATGAAATAATTGTCAAAAATCAAATATTTTAAAACAAGCATTCTTTTACTGGATATATACATTGGGAATTGGCAACAGACATTTCTGACAGCTTATAAATTTTTGTCAAGGCAGAAATATAATCATCAAAAACTATGTCAAAGGAGAGAGAGAGATTGATTTAAATTAAGGAGACTGATTTGTATCAAAGGAACTCAGGGAGAAAGAGACTTGGAAAACAGTTATAATTTTGTGAAAGCTACACGCGTATTTCACAAGGCAAATTTCCTAATAAAGAGTCAGAAATGACTTTGGGCCTCATGAGTAATGGGTTTGGGTTTACAACTGATAGCAAATTTCTTTTGTGCTTTGGAAGCCATTGTTTTTGAGTGCAGAATAAAGATCTGTTTAAAAGCTATTTATTTAGCCCGTAAATAAGAAGTCATTTGGTAATTAAGTATAATTAAGTTGCCAACGTGCTCACCATAAATGCTGAATCAGAAATATAGGGAAATTCTGAAAAGTAGCTGAAGAGTTCGGCACCTGAGTTTAGAATCACAAAACTCCGCGTGTTGACATTGTCCTTTCAAAAGACATCTAGGTGCAACTTTTCTTTTAAAGTAGAACTTTGATCTGTGTGGAGTTAACGGGGGTAAAAAAGAAAGCTACTTGCATGTCTTACAAGTTACTGATTGAAACTCCCGATCTAAGAGCCAAGTTAAATCACTAGGGTGCGTGTGTGCGCGAAATCAACACTGCAGGATACACTATGGAACAAATTACAGGAGTTAATAAAATCCTAAATATCAGCTGAGATTGTGGTTTGAATGGGTGAAATCCTCCTTTGGTCAGTTAGGTTTGCAAGTTGGCACTTTGCTTCCATTTGCCTGAGGTGCAGTTTCCGTCCCCCAAGTGTCCCCTTATGAAGCTCTTTTCTGGCTGCCGGGAGCAGATGCCTCAGGTCACCTGCAGGAAGGCAGTTTGCTGTAGAGGTCACGAGGGTTCAAGGAGACAGGACCCTGTCAGCAGGTTCCCAGCTGCTGCTTGCAGGGGACCAGAGCATCCTTCCAGATGGAGTGGCCGTGCAGATGGGGTCACTGCTGCTCTGGGCATCGTGCCCTCGGACCTGGGCATCCCTCACAGCCTCTGAGGTGCCCCCCCGCTTTGCTGCTACGACACTGACAAACTCCCTCTCCAAATGTCTGGATTTCAAATCCCTGAGAAAGGTGTGATTTATTCTCTCCGTCATCAACGCACCCGCAATGTCCTGGCTTGGCCTCACGCCACGATGGAACAGAAACCTCCCTCAATCCCTCATCCCCTGAAGGATGGCCGGGAAGCAGGGTTTATGGAAGGTCGTGTGACATGTGGGCAGGTCATGAGCGGTCAGGCAGCTGTGCCTTGGGACAGCACACTGACCTCTTGTCCAAATGTGCATAGTTGGTAGAATAGGCGATGGATTTGGTTTTACTAAAAATAGTGAATTGGGGTAGCACTGTTCCTTGACGTGCTTGTACAGACGGCCGTTTTTATCCACCTGAACAAGGCGGCCGCAGGGCTGCAGGAAGAGGTGTTTCTGAGAATCTCTCGCAGCCCCCCTGGGTGCACCGCGCTTAAGCACCCACAGTCCAGACGCCTGCAAAGTATGGGCGGCAGCGCCCGCCAGCTCTGTCCCCGTCCCCAGGGCCCCGAGCTTAGACTGTGAGTGGACCGGGCTTGGCTGGGAGGTGAGCCATTTCTCCAGGAGGTGGAGAAGCCAGAAGAGAAGCAGGCTGTAGACAACACACCTGCCGTCCCGCACGGCTAGACCTGAGAAGGCTGGTGTCCCTGCCGGGATGCAACAGGGGTGACGGGGGCAGCTTCGGCCCCCGTTCAGTTCATCCATCTACGGGATTAAACCTTTTGCGAGCGTCAGCTCAGGGGGAGCAGGAAGAAGCAGCGTGGGGTCCCCAGCACCTGGAGCAGGTGAGGGGCCAGTGAGCGCTGTCCTGGATAAAGCTGCGGGCGGGCCGAAGGAGGACAGCTGCAGTCAGGGCAGTGGGGGTCTAGCCGGAACTTGGACCCCTGAGCTGTTTGACCCTGGGAACTCGCGTTCTTAGAGCAGTGGTTTTGTCACGTGTCAGCTGTGGATGATGACTCGACCCCCTGAGCCTTCTTCGCCGGACCGGGTCCCTCTCACCCGACTTCCCGCCGTCTGCACGTGCCTCTCTCTGTCACAGAGGTTTCTGTTTGCTCACGTTTCGTTCCTCCACTGGAACGAGCGTCTCAGGCATTGCTGCCTCAGAACAGGGATGGTCCCAGCGCCTGACCGTGAGCTGGTGCCTGTGGATGCTGGGCGGCTGAGGGTGAGCACGGGCACGTGGAAGAATGTGTGCATGAACGTGTAACTGTCACAGCCGAGACGCTCTGTTTACGCTCAGAGGAGGGATGAGTGGGTTTAGGTGGAGAGTCTGGGGAAACGCCCGTGGGAGGAGAGAGCCCGTGCGGCGGGTCTTCAAGGCTGGGTGGGGTCCAGTGAAGTGCGGAGGGTCACGCAGAGAGAAGCACCGCCGTGGGAACAGGGGGGACCTGGGAGGGAAGAGAGCTGCTCACCTCGCGGGGAATCGTGGGTTCAGGCTGATGCAGGTCCCTGCGGAGGGCGTGGCCTTGCGCGGAGTGGGCGGGGCAGCCCCCGCAGGCTCCTGGCAGAGGGAAAGCGTCCCCTGGGCCAGGAACCTCTTTGCAGCCTGCAGGCTGCCCCCTCCTCTCTCCTCCCTTCCGCCTTTCCTTCCTGGTTACCCTGCCGTCCATGCTGAATTCTGTCTTCTTTTTATCTCCACCTAAATCCACGCAAAATACACTTCTGCACTAACGCAAAGCTCTACAGTGCGTTCAAAAACTACTTTATGTCTGCAGTGCTCTTCTTCCTCCCCAGGCTGCGTTGTGCCTCAGGAAGGCTGTGCCTTCACCTCGCCGCCAAACGCTCTCTCCGCCATCCGAAATTCCCTGGAAACCAGACCACAACTGAATGGAGAGAGAATGGAAAGCACGTTAAGCTTGCTTCGAGCCCTGTACTGCTCTCTGTTAAAGGCTCAGCGTACGATCCTCCGGCAAAGCTCTTTGTTGTAAGGAGAGGAAAGTTCTTCCCGGGTGGTGCTCGCCGTGCAGGGGCCGCGGGGGATGGAGATGCTGTGACCCCCTCCTCCTCCTGAGGGTGAGGGCGGCTCGCGCTGCCTTGTCTACTGAGGTTCTGCCAGGTGCTGTGACCCCCCTTCTAGGAATTCGATTTTACCCTCATGATTCAAACCCTGTCGTCCGAGACGGAGGCCCACGCTGTTCCCCCGGAGCTCCTGAAAGGACCGAGCTGCCCGATCGGGGAGGCCGTGTCTGCAGGGTCAGGGGACGGAGCCTAGGTTTCCTGGCTCCGGCACCCGCCCTCCTGTCGCGGAAGGGGTTCCTCATCTTTCAGCCTCCCCAGGATGGGATCCGACGCTCATGGGTTTTGTTTGTCTTCGTAACCAACAGCGTTCGTGTCCAAAGGGACCCGAAGAAGCTAAAACAACGTGTGATCGCGGGGCCCCGGCTCGGGGGTCAGAGGGGGACTTGTGGACGTGTCGCTGTTGGTTTTCACACCCCCATGAGGCTCCTGAGAGGAGGACACCTTGGTATATGGGGACAGGAGTGACCAGGGGTTACAACACGGTTGTAACTCCTCGGTATTGCGGAACCCTCTTTGGACGGGCCTGGAGGTAGCGGGCAGCCATCGCATCCGCAGGAGCGGAGCCTGCAGCCCGCGTCACAGGTGGGCAGGGAGGAGGCCTCCGAGCCAGGCTGGGGCCCGGGCTCAGGGCTGCCACTCCCCCTCGGAACCCCGTTTCCTCCCAGGGACGCGCTGACAGTGAGCTTCGGGGGAGGACCGCGTCGGGGGTCGCACTGCCCACACCCCCGCTGCTCTCTCCACAGCCAACGCCACAAGCTGGCGGCTTAAACCACAGAGGTCTGTTTCTCACGCTCTGGAGGCTGGGAGTCCAAGGTCAGGGTGCCCGGGGGCAGAGGTCCCGCCTCGCTGCGTCCTCCCCTCTTCCCCTGAGGACACCAGCGCTGCGGGTCAGGGCGCTGCGGGGACCTCAGTTAACCTTTAGCCCTCTCCTCGCGGGCCCCGTCTGCAGACTCTCTGGGGGTCAGAGCTGCGACCTGTGAACAGGCACGTGGGTGCAGGGCACTGCCTGTCGCCGTCCCCTGGGCCGGGGCGTGGCCTCATGCCCTCGGGCGCTCACAGCTCCGGAGCGCTTCAGACACGCCCCTCCGCCGCTTCTCTGCTCCAGGGGGTAGAGCAAGTCCGTGCAGCCTCCAAGCTGCTCTGCCCGCACCCCCGCCAGGCCCCTCCCCGGCCCAGGCCCGACCCGCGCAGAGCCCGAGGCCCACGAGAGGGGAGAGGCTCACACACACGCTGTCACCCCTCCCGGGTTGGTCGTCCACGCTTCCCTCCGCCCCCGGCCTGCGGCGTGCCCCTGGTTTCTGTCACCTGTCACCGCCTGCATCTGGGCAGGTTCTGGGACACGCGGGCTGGACAGGTGACTGAACCCCGAGGTCAGGTCAGCACGAGAGGAGGGGGACAACAGAGGCTCTCACCGCGGGCGCCCTGCCTCGGCCTCTCCCCCCGGGCCGCTCCGTCCGGGCATCTGTGACCCCACGAGAAAAAGAAAAACACCTGGATCACGGCCCAGACGCACCTCCTCCCGGCCTGTCCCGTCCGAGGTCAGGGAGCAGCTGAGGACTTTGCTTCCACGGACGGTACCGGGGGCCCAGGGGGCTGGCCTGCATCTGTAACACAGGGGGGAGCGTCTTGGGCCCCGCAGGCCCGAAGGCCCTCAGCTTGAGGACCGTGGCAGCGTTAGCGCCCGGGGTACACGGCTGTGCCTCTGAAAACGGGTTGAAAGCGCACAAGCTTTGAGCGTTTTTTCCCTTGGGGGCCGTGATTGTACAAAAGCAGAATTTTAAAAAAAGAATTAAAGAACAAGCAGAGAGAAGGGCCAGAAAAGCTCGGCAGCAGAACCGTTTCAACAGTACCGCAGCCAGTGCTTCACAGTTTGGAAGAGGCGAGCGTTTCATACAGAACCTTCCCTTCAAAAGGGCTCCAGGTGCTGGAAAGTAGTTCTGTGATTCCGGCAACGCCAGCCTAGAAGCTGGTAGAGGATCTAGATTTTGCCCAAGAACAAAACGGGAGACCTCCCTGCAAGTCCTGCTCCTGGCAAAGCCCGGGGCACAGTCCTCTTTATTAGCTTCGCTTGTTTACAGATTCATTCAGCCACCAGCCATGATGGAGATGTGACAGTCGTTCAAGGGACCGCCCCCACCCCCCCCCCCCGCGCCCCCAGGTACGCGGTGACTCAGAGGTGAAAGGCGCTAGTTGGGGACACAAAGCCACAGGGGAAGACTTGGCAAGTGACAGCAGTGCCCCGCGTGAAGCCGAGGGCAGCGTCTGACGTTTACGGGTTGGGGAGCTGCCAGGGCTCCAGAGACAGAGTCCCACCGTGTCCGGGGTAACGCCTGGGGGCCGCGCTCTGAAATGCTTCCCGGCTGATCCTGGTGCATAGCCCAGGTTTGAAGGGCTTTGAACTGTTTGGCAAATAAAGGCAGAACCACAGATGGGTAAGGAAATTCACGTGTGCGTGAGCTGTCAGACCTTGGATACCAGGAGTGAGGAAAGCTGTGGCCCGCAGCTCGCTGGATTCCTGACCTGCCCCCAGCGCAGCCGGCGTGCATTCGCGCTTCCCAGCCGTCACCCGGCACGTGATTCAGCAGCTCTCAACCGTTTACTGTATACCTTGAACTAATATTATCGAACCACTTCAGGTTAATTTATTCACTAATTTATTCCTCGTCTCATTTTATAAGAATGTGACGCGTGAATAACAAAAACGTGTAAAGTATACTGATGAAATAGAAATGCAGATTTGAAATCATGATCTGAGAACTTTCAGTAAGAATGAAGGAGCAAAGGGAAACAAGTGACTGTCTGCGGACCCCAAATTGGCCCGCAGCTCCCTAGCAGTCAGATTAATGGGCCTCAGCTCAATCACATCCGTCCTACCATGGAGGGAGAGGACGTTTAAAAGCCGACCAACAAGCATGCTGCTTTCCTAAATTTTACTAAACAGGTCTTTTACTGAGTTCTAAACACACGAGGAAAAATTTTTTAAGTGAACTTTGTATATATTCAATTTTGTGTTTTTATGTCTTCTTCGTATATATTTATTCAGTTATAAGACGTTTATGGGGATATAGTTCACCTACCATACAGTTCACCATTAAAATGTACAATTCAGTGTTTTTTATATTTACAGATATGTGCGACCACCACTGCAGTCACTTTTATCTTTTTTTTTTTTTTTTTTTTTTGTGGTATGCGGGCCTTCCTCTGCTGTGGCCTCTCCCGTTGCG